>NC_044038.1:43267575-43412364 GCF_901765095.1 Microcaecilia unicolor
ACCTTACCATTAAATCAATGGGTGGTGGTAAGGTCTCAGGCCCAAAATGGACGCGTGCCAATTTTTATTTCGCTGCGCGTCCATTTTCGGCCCCCCAAAAAGGCCTTTTTGCAGGCACACTGAAAAATGGACCTGCAGGCGTCCAATACACGTACCTACAACAGTGTAAGCCATTTTTCAGCACACCTTAGTAACAGGACCCCTAGGTATTTTTATAAAATGGGAACTCAGAACAATTCCCAGTAGTGCACATACATTCTTGGACAAATTTACTCCTTTTCTGAAGATGTTTTAAATATGTGTGTACTCATAGGAACGATTCTACACAGTGCACCATTACTGTGCGTGAATTTTATAATGTTTTTTGTAGCAGAACAAGTATAAGTCAGCCTTTATACACCAACATTTTGGTCAATAGCAGGCATGTGTCACTTTATTTATTTATTTATTTATTTATTTTGACATTTATACCCCACATTATCCCAAACGGACTCGAGTTCAATGTGGCTTATAATAAATAAAACAACAGGCAAGGTTTACAATACCACAAACAAAATATCAAGTAAGAACAAAGTAGCACAAATAGCATTCAAATAAGAACGAAATAATAAATCATTGATGACCAGTTACAATCTAACACTTTCCATCAAAGGGTAGAAACCTCTCATAGAGGAACGTTTTCAGTCTTTTGTGAAATACCAAGTAATCAGGCTGACCCTTGATAGCCATTGGCAATGAGTTCGAACAATTAGCAACTTGGTATCTAAAGATTGCGGAGTAAATCAACTTATAGCGCACTCTCTTGCAATCTGGAAGATGACATCTAAGGTCGTCCATAGAACTAGAGGTTATTAGAGGACTAGTTATAAAGGGCTGCACGTAATCTGGTGTCATTGCTTATAATATTTCAAAGATAAAAACACATAGGAGCCCTTTTACAAAGCGGCAGTAAGCCCAATGCTGGCTTACAGTGCGCTAAAAATGAAGTAGCGCAAAGCTACCACAGCAGCCTGGTGGTATTTCCTAACCCCAGCCCACCATCATATCCGGTGCTACAAAAATATATTTATTTTTGTAGCACTGGTACATACCTGGAAATAATTGGATAATGGGTGACGGTAAGGGCTCCCCCTGAAATGGCCATGCGACAAGTGCTTTACTTGCCTCACAGCCATTTCCTGCAGAAAAGCAAGACCTACCTTGTGCCCGCTGCAGTAAAAGGGGGCCATGGAGCACGTCAAAACATGCACCAATGACAGTGCAGGCCCCCTTTTGCTGTAGCTTGGTTAAAGGGGCCCATACTTTAAAAATAATTCTGGCTTTAATGGGCAGCCAGTGAAGCTTACACAATATTGGAGTGGCTCTACCAAAACGTGATACCTCGAGGACAAGCCTAGCTGCTGTATTTTGGGCCATTTGCAGTCATTTTAGGACACCCTCCTTACATCCAGCATAGATGTAATTGTAATGGGTGCACAACTTACAATATTTTGTAAGTTATAGGCATACTTGTTAGACACACCCATACCTAATGCATGTGTCTTCCCCTGTGAATGCCCCCTTGCAATTATGAGCTAAGCGAGTTAAGCACTAAAATTATAGAATACCAATTAGCACCCATATAGGACTAAATTCTATATATGGTGCCTGAAAAATCAGCACCAAAAAACTTCTGCCTAGCTGCATTCTTTAAACCATGCCTAGATTTAGGCATGGTTTATAGAACACATCTAGCCAGTTTATAGAATACATCTATTGGCCATGCCTGCGCCTAACTCTAGGTGTGTCCATTTGCGCCAATTAAAACTTAATGAAAATACTGGCATCTAAGTTAAGCACAGAGCAAGTGCATTCTATAATCCTACGAGTAGTTTTTTGGAATGCCCACGGTCTGCCCATTCCATAAGAACATAAGAATAGCCATACTGGGACAGACCAATGGCCCATCTAGCCCAGTATCCTGGTTTCCAAACAGTGGCCAAACCAGGTCACAAATACCTAGCAGAAACCCAAATCATGTCAACACTCCATACTACAAACCTTATGGAAAGCAGTTGCTTTCCATGTCTGCCTCAATAGCAGACTATGCACTTTTCCTCCAGGAATTTGCCCAAACCTTTTTTAAACCCAGATACGCTAATGGCTGTTACCATATCCTCCAGCAAAGAGTTCTAGAGCTTAACTATTCATTGAGTGAAAAAATATTTCTGCCTATTCATTTTTAAAAGTATTTCCATGTAACTTCATTGATTGTCCCCTTGTCTTTGTACTTTTAGAACGAGTAAAAAAATTGATTTACTTCTACTCATTCTACACCACTCAGGAGTCTATAGACCTCAATCACATCTCCCCTCATCCATCTCTTTCCCAAGCTGAACAGCCCTAACCTCTTTAGCCTTTCCTCATACGAGAAGAGTTCCATCCTCTTTATCATTTTGGTCGCTCTTCTTTGAACCGCTCACCATTCCAGAACTACCGCAGGAATCCAACAGTAATTCCCAGCCCCAGCACATGCCGTTTCCTGTGCTACAAAAATATTTTCTGAGTTGGACTGACGGCTGCTTAGTATAAGGGCCCCTTTGGGAGTTAGGCTCCTAACTTGATGAAAATTAACTAATCCAACCCCTTCTGCAAGCTTTGCAAGAGGGCCTGAAAATTGCTCTTGGAATATGGGACAACGATCTGATACCTCCTTCACCATTTAGGAACCATTTGGTTTTTTTTAGCATTTTGCTACAATAAAACAAATTCTCTGCACCACATTCTTTTGATTTCCAGCTGGCTAAAGGTCCTTAGTGCCAGACTACCTACTGTTTCATTGCTTAGTTTTAGAGCTGCCATTAGACAGGATCTTGGATATTGAACTAATTTGATCATTGACTGACTAAACACCGTAATGCCTCTATGTGCTCAACCTGGTGTAATAATTCCATAACAGTGCATTCATAGCAGTCATTTACTAGGACAAGGGAAATTTGTTTTTAATTGAAAATGTAAAAACACAAATATAAGATTTATTAACATGATTGCCCTGAGGGATTTTTGTTTAAACCGAAGATTCTCTATTTACATATTGTTTCTTCACTTCTTGAGTATAGTGCAGTTTTTTTTTAAATTTGTTCAGGAAATACATGTTATATTACTAGTAGGAATCAGGATCGGAAGGTACTTTGGAGACACGAAACTAAAACTCTAGTGCTATCACTCATTTGATAACTTGATGTTTCTCTTCAATATGTACCTAGAGTATCTTTTGAAAATGTATTTTATTTATACAGGTACAATATAGTCAATGCAATATATTTTCAGAAAAGTGACATGGTTTCAACAACAAAGGAAAACACCTTAAAATAAGGGCCTTTTTTTTTTTCCTTTATCCAATCCAAATCCAACTCCAGAATAGGGGAGATAGAAAAGCCCCCAAATTATGCAGTGTTACACAAATGGGAAAAAAATACAATGGCCAAGTTAACCACAGGAAATTCTCATATAAAGGAGAAATTCACCTGCTACTCTGGGCACAAATGTTCTAACATAATCTTGAGTACAAGAAACCTGCTCATTACTGGACTGGATCAAAAAGATATCAGACCCAATATTCAAAAGGAAAGACTGTTGTTAAAACACACTGAGAGGCCAGGAGCCAATATTCAGCAGTACTTAACCAGGTAAAATCTCTGAATATCAGTTCTAACCCGCTTTTAACTCCTAGCCCTTATTCACTTGTTCAGAACCCTCATTTTATCATCCTCACTTTAATATTCCCTTATCTCTTATTTGTCCTGTTTGTCTGTCCTAATTAGATTGTAAGCTCTGTCGAGCAGGAAATGTCTCTTCATGTTCAAGTATACAGCACTGTGTACGTCTAGTAGCGCTTTAGAAATGATAAGTAATAGTAATTATGCAGGTGCTGGTGCCCACATAACTAGGGGCTCTATTTACTAAGCAGTGGTAAGCCCAATGCAGGCTTACCACTCACTGTACAGGAAGTACCGCCGGGCTACCGCAGCAACCCGGCGGTACTTCCCACCCCTATTGTGCCGTTATTTCCAGAGCTACAAAAATGTATTTATTTTTGTAACGCCGGAGGTAATCGGGCAGTGCCGCATGCTGCCCGGTTACTACTGGGTTAATGTGGGAGCCCTTACTGCCACCTCAATGGGTGGTGGTAAGGGCTCCCCCCTGAAATGGCCACGTGGCAAGTGCTTTACTTGCCACCCAGCCATTTCCTGTAGGAACGCAAGACTTCCCTTTTACCAGTGCTGGCCCCCTTTTGCTGCAGCTCAGTAAAAGGGGCCCTTTGTGACAGACAGAACCACCAAAAAGACCATCTTGGCTCTTTTTAATGTCTTTGTGAGCGATATTGCAGAAGGGCTATTTGGTAAGGTTTGTCTCTTTGCGGATGATACGAAACTCTGCAACAGAGTGCACACCCTGGAGGGTGTGAATGACATGAGGGAGGGCCTAGCGAAGCTAGAGGAATGGACCGATATTTGGCAACTAAGGTTTAATCCCCAAAAATGCAGGGTCATGCACTTGGGTCGCAAAACTCCGAGGGAACGGTACAGTATAGGGGGTGTAGTGCTTCAGTGTGCGAAGGAAGAGCAGGACTTGGGGGTGATTGTGTCGGACGACCTTAAAGCTTTCAAACAGGTAGAAAAAGTGACGGCCAAAGCCAGAAGGATGCTTGGGTGTATAAAGAGAGGCATGACCAGCAGGAAAAAGGAGGTGATAGTGCCGTTGTATAAGTCTCTGGTAAGGCCCCATTTGGAGTACTGCGTGCAGTTCTGGAGACCGCACCTACGGAAAGATATAAACAGGATGGAGTCGGTCCAGAGGGCGGCTACGAAATTAGTAAGCAGTCTTGAATGCAAAATTATAGGGACAGGCTTATGAACCTCAACATGTATACGCTGGAAGAGAGGAGGGAGAGAGGAGACATGATAGAGACGTTTAAATATCTCAAGTGCATTTATGTACAGGAAAAGAGCCTTTTTCAAATGAAGGAGAACTCTGGAATGAGGGGCATATGACAAAAATAAGAGGGAATAGGCTTAGGAGTAACCTAAGGAAGTATTATTTCACAGAAAGGGTGGTGGAGGCGTGGAATGGCCTCCCGGTGGAGGTGGTGGAGTCGAGGACTGTTCCAGAATTTAAAAAGGCATGGGATAAGCATGTGGGATCGCTTAGGAACAGGAAGAATTAGGGGTTACAGAGAATGGGCAGGCTGGATGGGTCATATGGCCTTTATCTGCCGTCATGTTTCTTGTGCCCGCTGAATTTAAAAAGGCATGGGATAAGCATGTGGGATCGCTTAGGAACAGGAAGAATTAGGGGTTACAGAGAATGGGCAGGCTGGATGGGTCATATGGCCTTTATCTGCCGTCATGTTTCTATGTTTCTAAGTTATGCAGGTGTTGGCACTGAATATCGACTGGCACCAGCGGTGATGGCCTGAAGATTCATCTTCTCTCCCTTCCTCCCTGAACAAATATAGCCCCAACCCCCACCTCCCAAAAGCATAGAGCCATTCCAACCCCGTTTCTCCCCCCAAAAAGCATAGAGCTGTTCCAACTCCCAAAGGTTTGTACCCTACTTCTTCCACCCCAACAGCTTGACCCTCTCCCATAGTCACAAAGAGAAGCACTCTTCCCAGATCCTCCCAAGAAAAACCCTCTTCCAGATGCCCAGGTGCCTCTCTCCTGATGAAGCCACGCCCCTCACACCCCTGTAGGCTACCTTTGCATCACTGGTGGACTAGAAGGTAGGCTAGGCAGGAATGAACTCCAATCACTCCTTTCCATTCTGTCTACAAAATAGCAGCTGTGACCTCTAGTGATAGTCTTTGGTACTACCGCTAGGGGGTGAGCCTTCCATATAAGGGCAAGATTAAAATCGTAAATGTCTAAATCATCAACATATCAACACAGACACATGAACAGTTATTTGCCAGCACGTAAATATTTATGTTAAAAAAATAGCAGCATACACATTTATGTGGTGGAACATAATGTTTAAGTCAGTCATTTTAGAGACATTAAAATGTATGTTTGTGATAAAATATTTTGACACCAACCAAACAGGACTTAACAAAGATCTGGGTTTTCTATCCCACTATAAACCATAAAAATTATACTGCTTTGTCACCCTCTTATTACCCATCCATCTCTCCCTGTTTCTTACCTAACCCACCCTACCCTCTTCTTGTGAGACTGTCATTGGAATGCTTTTGTGTTTCACTTACATATTCTGATATTTGTCAACATTTGCTCATTTCTGATCTGAAGAAGAAGGGTTACCTTTGAAAGCTAATCAAAAAATGTATTAGGTTAGTCCAATAAAAAAGGTATCACCATATTTTCTTTTATTACATTTGTACCCTGTGCTTTCCCATGCATGGCAGGCTCAATGTGGCTTACATGGGGAAATGGAGGGTTAAGTGACTTGCCCAGAGTCACAAGGAGCTGCCTGTGCCTGAAGTGGGAACCGAACTCAGTTCCTCAGGACCAAAGTCCACCACCCTAACCACTAGGCCACTCCTCCACTCTATATTTATTACCTTTAAAAGTAGACTAACAAGGCTACCACACCACAGAGCACCACAAGATAGTAACATGATTTATAGTGGAGTTGATTTTCTATACATTTGGATTGTCTTTGAATCCATTTCCCTTTAATATTTTTTTTGTAGTAAAGTAAACATCATCTCAACATACCTTTAAAAAGGTGTGCCCCAAGTCAGAGCTCTTCACTCCCTATTCCCTGATCATTTTGTAAAAATATGTTTCAAAATATGTTTCTGATACTCAATCCCCTTATTGCCCATCTTACATGATGCTTGTTTAAAAAAAAAAGAGTCTCTTTCTAGGCTTCTTTACCTCTACCCTCCCAATCTCCTCAATTCTTGCAAAAAGGTTTTCCCCATGATTTCTCAACATTTATCTGTATTTCATGGGGTTCTGTTGAGGGCAGGACTGATCCTCATCCACTCCTGCCTGGTGCTGGCCTCTTTCAAAATAGCTTTGCCTAAGCACATAACAATAATTTTGTGTACTACTGTTAAGGGTCATGATGTTAAATAAGTGAATCTTTCCATACAGAAGCATTTTTTTTTTTTTTAGAAATGTTAGAGTTGCCCTGTTATAAGATTTCCTCCACACATCTCGAGGAAAAAGATTTTGTATTATCACAGACTAAAACTTGTTATAAAGCTTGTTGACAATGTTTCATTGACATAAATTAGAGTAGTTTTTTCCCACTGTGTTCTCAGAGCTGCAGAATTTTGATACTGTGCATCATAACACATTGCAAAACTGAATGATTTTAGCCTGGGGTTTAGTCTGTGACCTGGGGCCTTAGTTTTGTTCACAGGTTATTTACCTAACAGAGATCAGCTGGAGGTATTAAAAAGAATACGATCCTCTTTTCAGCCTCTTTACTCTTGAGGTATTCAAACGATCAATACCTGGATTGCTTTGTTTTCCCTTTTCATAAATTACTTCTCTTGACTAAAGTGACGTTCTAGAATTAGCTATGCTCATGATGGTGCAGTAATTCAGGAATGTTACAATGGTTTTCTTTAAAAAAACATAATCTACAGATGGATTTTGTCAAAGTCCAGTAACCTTTTAAACAAATTTTGAGAGAATAACAGACTAAAGTCAACCATGGCAATTTTTTAAATTAATTAATTGTAAACTGCTTTAAAGCCTAGAACAGGCTGTATGGCAATATATCGAGCGGAACTGAATTAATTAATTAATATTCTCTCTTTTATACTATAGGACCTCATACTAAAGGGCATTAAGCACTTGAGAATGTAAGAATATAAGGGGTCCTTTTACTCAGCCATGGTAAACAGTGGCCTGTGGTAGTGTGGGAGCATGTTTCTTGGCGCATGCTGGGCCATTTTTTACTGCAGCTGGTAATAAAGGCTTTTTTAATGAGGGCAGTAAAATGGCTGCTAAAATTAAAAGTAGTGTACTGCTATTTACTGCCTGAGCCCTTACTGCCACCCATTGACCTAGCAGTAAGGGCTCACATGCTACACGTGCGGTACTCATGCAGTGTGTGCCAAGGTGACCTGCACTGTCAATTATCGCCAGGAATGTCCCCCACGGTAGAAAATAGAAAAATATTTTGTACTGCAGGAAACAGCGTGTGCCAACTTTACCACCACTTTGTAAAATGGTCCCCTATTAAAGTGACATGAATTGCTCTGCATTATCTGTTCAGCTAACTGTTAAGTCCATGCCAAATGTTAAGTATAAAGTCCAGTTCTGTCCATTTTTGCCGCATTTCACAATTTTAAGTTCACACTGGATTCAGTGCAACCCAGGTATCAAGCCAGATTCAGTAAATGGCACCCAGCACTATTCTATAATGGGCAATCTGGGTTGAGTGCCCTTTAGCACATAAAGCTAGATTCTATATATCACTCCTCGATTTCTGTGCAGAAATCAAAGTATATTCAATAACGTACACTTTAATTTAGGTGTATATAAAAAATGACGCGAGTGCTGCTCTGCTTGACTAAATGTAGTCCCGGTAAATTATGCCAACTAAAACCTGGTGTAAATCCCAATGAGTAAATTAGGTGCAGAGCAGGTGTATTCTATAACAATGCACAGAGATTTTAGAAACTCCCATGACCCGCCCATTCCATCCCCTTAACCACGCCTACTTTTCAACTATATTTTTGTATGCTTAAATCTTAATGCCAATTAGTGCTAATTGCTTGTTAACATCCAATTAACAGTGCTGATTAGTTAACCACTTAAGTGACATGCATTGTTATAGAATATGCTTCAACTTCTGCTTGGAAATTAAGGCAGCATATATAGAATATAAACTATAAATACATCTAGAGGAGATCTTCTTTAGTATGAACCATTAATATCTAGAATATCTAGGATTCACCAAAGCGGAGGTAACGTTTGGCGGAAAAGTTATATAACAGATACCGACGCATGTATAACTCTTTTTCCTTTCTCACCAGACAGTAACGGAGACCACAGACCCTGAGGCAGGCCATCATTGGTCGTGGTCAGAACCGAAGGTGGCAGAAAGACCTAAAAAGAACTAAGTTGTGAACGCGAAGAGAATGGGCAACGATACAAGCTAAGTCTATTCATAAGATTCACTAAGATTGCATGCTTGATACGTACAAACAAAAAAATATATAAAGCTACTAAGCTAGAGGTTTTTGGCCAATGATGAAGCAGTGCAGCCCCCGAAGCCAAAATTGAGCTGGGGGCTTCTCGAGGCCTTTTCAACACCAGCACAGTTTAAGCTAAGATTGTTTCAACTTGACATCTATCTACTTCCATAAATAGATTTTCCCAATTTTCTAGATATCATATATAAAATCCCAGGAATAACACTGATTCCCATCCCAGATTTGGGTGCCAGGACTTACGCCTGCTGAAACCAGGTTTTAATCCCTGGCACCCAAGTTAGGCGTGCATCCCGGTATTCTATAACATTGCATGTAAATTTCTAGAATGCCCCTGATCCGCCCATGCCCCTCCCAGGGTCACCCCCCCCCCCCCCCTAGGGTTACCATATGGCTCCAGAAAAAGGAGGACGGATTGAGCCAGCCGGGTTTTACTTCCATTGCTTTCAATGGAAAGCAATTGCTTTCAATGGAAGTAATTGCTTTCAATGGAAGTAATTGTCCATTGCTTTCAATGGAAAGCAATGGAAGTAAAACCCGGCTGGCTCAATCCGTCCTCCTTTTTCTGGAGCCATATGGTAACCCTACCCCCCCCCCCCCCCCCCTTTGGCTTATAAATAGTTTTATAGAATAGCAAGATGTTCATGGAAATCCAAATTGATGTCAATTAATATCAATAATTGATTCCTTATTGATTTTGATTTTGCCACGTTTAATTCCTCAATGTAATCCATAACCTGAATTGTAACATATTGTATTTCCACCAATCATAAAGTATTGTAAGCCACACTGAGCCCGCAAAAAGGTGGGAAAATGTGGGATACAAATGCAATAAATAATAATAATAATAATAATTGTTAGCACACAATTGATGCTAATTGGCACATTACTCAATTTAGTTGTGCGTGCATCTTAGGATCATACCCAATTCTGGGTGCACAAATTTGAGCGACCTTTATAGAATCAGGGGTTTGGTGTGCACTACTTCCCACTTTACATGCTTAAAGCTCTTTAGTCAATGAAGGCCTTTGAGTTGTAGCAGGTTAAAGAACACATGAAGCCTGAATGAATAATTCCTTGGATGCTACAGAACAGAAAAAGGGGCCCTTTTACTAAGCTGTGGTAAAAAGTGGCCTGCGCTAGTTTTGGCATGTGAAATTGGTGCATGCTGGGCCATTTTTTACCATATATATCAACACAGAGCTAGTAGAATATCACACTGTTGTCCAAACTCATCAACTCAAACTGATCTCTACTTAATATTTAATGAAGTGGTGGTGTCTCATGAAAAGGAGGAAAAGCCTAAAAAAATGATAAGGTACTCCTTTGTCAATCAGTTAATCGACCTTAGGGAGCCCCATTCATTAATCACAGGCTGAAAAACCTCCTGTTAGTCTTTACTATAAAGTAATTCGTTCATGTAAGGTTGCATTTAATTCAACTTTATCTAGACTTCTAGTAATAGGAAAGAAACTTATCTCCACAGCTACTCAGTCTCTTCTCGCTGCCCATTTTTTGAGGCTTTTCCTCCTTTTGATGAGACACCATCACTTCATTAAATGTTAAGTAGAGACCATTTTTTACCATGGCAGGAAAAAGGCCTTTTTAAAAATGGATCTGATTCACACCTCTTTTGTTCTAGAACAATACACTCAGTGAATCTATCATGCACATTCACAACCACTGTGTGCCTACATTTGTACTTGCAATGAGAAGAAAAACCTCATACTACTGTGGCCCCACTTGGTTGACTTTAACCGAAAAATACTGTTGGCTCACAGTGAAAAAGTAATCATGGGTAAAAAAAAACCTCTCATTGATCTAATCGTGGTATAATCATCAGAAACCACTTAGCTTTTTGTCAGTGCTCCGTTGCTCCATGGATACTCTGTAACAGTGAGGTCCCGACGGACCCATTTCGCTGCTGCTTTATCAAGGGTTCTCACCATACGACCGTGGGAGCCTAGGAGCTGATAATGCAAATTTGCACAGAGCTCCGTGTGTTAATATTAAAATTAGCACATGGCTATTTACTGTCTGAGCCCTTACTGCCACCCATTTAGAAGGCGGTAAAGCTCACGTATTATTTGTGTGGTAATCAGGCAGCATGTGGCAATGTGGCTGCATTGCCGATTACCACCGGGAATGCCCCTGCGGTAGAAAATAGAAAATGATTTTCTACCATGGGAACCTGCGCGCGCCAACTTCAAAACTACAGCCAGGCGCTCACACTACCCTGGTGGTAGGGTCGATTTGGCGCACTCTACCTGTGCTGTAGCCCTACCATGGCTTAGTATAAAGGGCCCCTGAGTGCTGGTTCCCCAAATCAGTACCAATTCATATCATTGTAATATTTGTAGCAAGTCAAAATAATTTCCACAATTTCCACTGAAATCACTGATACATCTTGGAAATATCCGTAGCTACCATGACAGTAGATCGCAGCAGTCTAAACAGGTTCTTATAAAAGAGCTGCAAGTTAAATGACAACTTGCAGAAGTGAAATAAGAAAAGAAGTTTAGGGAGGTTTTTATTTTACAAGTACCAGGTCACAGTTGAATGTGTTCTCACATTACTGTTCTATATAAAAAGAAAAAAATAGATTGTGTTGTACGCAGGAACTGGTTTCTGAAATTCATAGCACCAGTTTTGAGAGAATCAACTTAACTAGGACTGGAACACTGTAGGAAAACATAATAAGCATGAAATCTAAAAACAAAAAGGCCTATCTGAAAAGCATGTAGCAACCAAAAATGCATCCTTGGTGTAAACATAAGCTCTACCATATAAACTAAGGCAATCATTCAAAGATGTTTGTACTGGTGTGACTTTGTTACTCAAATCCTTCTAAAACAAATATGGCAGGCCATGTATGACAGCCCTGCTTAGAAGCATATTTTAAGCCAGTTGGCTGCTGTAAACTGTACATAATAATCTACTATCCTACAGATCCCCAGGGGTTTGCATAGACATGCAGCAGCAATATGAATTGAGAAATCTGATCTCCACATTAAAGCAACCAGATTACTAAAAGAAGTGGAGCAAGTCAAATTCCTGCTCTGAGCCACAACAGTGAGGCATGCAATAAATTATGGGACAACTTGAAATCCACAGAAAAGATGCGTTCACATAAATAAATAGAGTTTCTTTTGATTTCTGATCTGACAGACGGCTGGGACATGGAATGCAGTGAGTTTATGGCAATGAGCAGAATGCATGAATCAAAGCCACGAATGAATATTAGGGAAACAATGAAATTCACTGCTGGACAACATTCAGAAATCTTGTATATTAAAAGAGCACTGTAAAATGCAGCATTTCTCTGAAAACCTTAGCTTGTCTTTTTCTTGTCCCAATTTCTTGTCTTATGCTTCTTATTCTAAATTAATCTTCCCTGTATTGATATCATACACTGGTATATAGTTCATGCATCTTGCCTATAGATGAGGCTTTCAGAAATATTTAAAAGAAAGGGGCATTCCTGTTTCTTCATTAGAGCCATAAGGAGAACCTTAATGACCTTTTGGCAAGAACAATTTAAGCAGCCCTTTTAGTAAAATGCATTAGAAAATGGGCTTAGTGCTTTTCAACATGGGACGTTCCTGCGCATTAAGTATATTTTTAACGGTGCCATAAAACAGGACTTCTTTTTTCTTTTTGCAAAAAGAAAAAAGGCAGGCTATTTTTGAAATTTTATATCAGTTGGTGACCCACTTCCCCTGACGTAGCCATTTTATACTGGTGAAACATGGCCATGTCGGGCATTTTATGTTAAGTTTCTGGGAGCTTTTAATCTATTAATAAAAACTGTGTTTTTTACAAGGTCTGCCTTGTTGCTTTATCTTCTATATTGGATTCATCAGACCACCCGCCTTGCTGCTTTTTGTCCTCCTACCCACCCACCCCCCTTGCTATTTGGATGAACAGTAGTGTTGGATCTTTTTTTTTTAAAATCTACCTTTCCAAAATTGCTATTTGGACATTTTGACAGATAGACCTTTGGGGGGGGGGGGGGGGGCACTTTCAAATTTCCATGTGCTTTGAAAGTGAGCACTGTGGGTACCTAATGTGTCTTTATAACATCTCTCCAAAATAGGAATTTACGTGGACTTTCAATCTAGGCAAATAAAATTCCTTTCCACATGTCAATGTGGCTACATCTTCTTTTCATGATCCCAATAATACTGTCAACTGAGTGTTCTATGTTGATCACCATACTGCATGAAAGTTACATCCCAATGAGAACAGACTATGTTAAACTTTTCTTTTCTTTTTAAATCACCTTTCCTTATCCACACCACTAAATAAATAACTCTAACAAATTGTTTTGTGAGATCCAAAAAGTTAAGGTTTGCAGAAATATCTAGCTATTGCTGAATGACATCAATCTTTCAAAAGCCACTGGAACAACTGCTAGAATGAAACATGAAAGTTGCTTAAGACCACGGGACCCATATTCTTGGCTTTTCCCTTACATATAAATGATGTATATGCTGGCAAATAATTTGGCACAGGGCATTCACTAGGTGGTCTTTGAAACCAGGTGGTCCTAAGCACAGGTTTCACTTCAAAAGAATGAATTATTTTATAAATATATCTATAGAGGCAACTGAACCTACAAGTCAAAGTCATAAATGTACTCCACATAATCACATATGTTCAAGTACCAAGACAGCATATATGTATGTTATTGATGAAAATAGTAAATTTTTATATAGACAGCAGTAATACAAAGCAGCAGCAGAATTTTGAAATTCCTTGGGAGAAAAACACTGAAAATTCTATGAAGCAGGCCTATAATTTTAAGCCCTGAGCATGTTTGAGTTGACTCAGTTGGAAACAATTTCCAAAGAAATAAATCAAAACAACTGACAAGTAAGTTAATGATGTTTTAAAATTTTGTTTATTTAAAAAATTGCATTCTGCTCAATCTCAAAATTCTCAGTGCATTACAGTGCAATTTCATTCCAACATAAAGCAATACAGATCACAAATCAGAACAAAACCACATAATACGAGCCGTATCATCAAACTCAAACACTGCTTCTTCATTATACTGATCAGGTAACTATCATCTTGTCATAGAAAGCACGTTATTTGCCTAATTTGATGTAAAAACCTTTCTAAATAAATATACTTCCAGTTACTAACTAAATGGCACTATTTGCTCTACCTTACAAAACAGAATAGACATGACAATTACTCCTATGCATTTGATTGTAATGGCAGAATATATTCAAGTTTGTTGGAAGTTTAGAACATGATCTGCTAATGTAGAGTCTGTTCTAAAAGTCATGTTGAGATGGACACTAATGCATCGGTTACAAGTGCCAGGATCATTCATTTTAGAATCATAAATGACCAAAACAGGAACGGGGCAACACGGGCACATAAACATTTATTTACTGGCATATACATGTTTATGTTACAAAATAGTAACATAAAAGTTTATGTGCTGGAGCATAAGCATTTATATTTTTCCTGAAGCTGTCACAAGAGCCTGGTGGTATCCCTTGCTGGTACTGTTTTTGGGGGTAACACCAACCACTGGGGGATTAAGGGGGCAACCTCCCCTAATCCTTCCAGTGGAGTACTGATCCATAGGAGACCTTTGCTGAAACCTAAACATTCCGGGTAGCAGGTATAAACACTAATGTTGATATTTTTAGACATAGAGGTGCATTCCCCTTCTGAAGGGGATATGCCCTAGGATACACCAGCTGGGTGGTTCACAGTGCAATAAAATTAGATGAAAAAGAAAAATGAAAAGAACTATAAATATTGTTAGAAAAGTAGAAGGCAAAAGAGGGAAA
This sequence comes from Microcaecilia unicolor, assembly GCF_901765095.1. NCBI lineage: Eukaryota > Metazoa > Chordata > Amphibia > Gymnophiona > Siphonopidae > Microcaecilia > Microcaecilia unicolor. Next base: position 43,282,564 of record NC_044038.1, read on the forward strand.
AATACATTAGAGCAGGACAGACTGCTGGTGGCTAATGCCAACCCCAAGGAGACCAGAAGGAGGGCCCCAGTTCAAACAGAGCTAACAGATACTTTTATTCCAGTTTAAGTGGGAAAGGTATCTTGGACTAGGAATGTTTTTAAGGCTGATTTAAATAAGAAGTGAGAAGGTGCCAACCTGAGGGGTAGGGGAAGAGAATCCATAGGGTGGGGGCTGTTACACTAAAGCTCCGAGAGTGGATAGTATCGCGTCTGATATAATGAAAGAAGGGAATCCCTAAACAATTTTGCTGTGAGGATCAAAGGCAATGCATGGGAATATAAAGAGTTGGGAACTGTGAAAAACACAGTGGTTGTTCGGAGTTGTCGATTTTATGAGTATGAATTATATTTAAATGGGGTGATTCTATGAGAGGGCACTCCAAACTAAAGCTAAATAAAGAAAAAACTAAATTCATAGTCATTACCAACCTATTTGACCAAAATGACTACAACAATTTCACAATTGATAACACTTCATTCCCCATTGACAATAATCTGAAAATTCTAGGTATAATTATAAACAAACATTTAACATTTGATACTCAAGTTTCCTCAGTAATCACAAAATCTTCTTTGGAAACTTAAAAGGATTAGACCATATTTCTCATCAGAAACATTCAGACTATTGGTACAATCATTAACATTATCCCAATTCGATTATTGTAATGCCATATATGCTGGCTGTAAGGAGTACCTGTTGAAAAAACTCCAAACAACTCAAAACACTGCAGCCAGGTTCATATACAAAATCTCTTTTTTTTGAAAGTGCCTCCCCGTTATTAATCAAATTACACTGGCTTCCCATCAAAGCGAGAATCACCTTCAAATTATGTACCTTTATCTTTCAAATATAAGCAAATTCCACAACAAATTGGCTTAACAAGCTAATCAGCGCTGATAACAGCACTTAAGAAGCAATAATGAACACTAATTGGCAATTATTAGAATTTACATGCACAACTTGCTAAGCGTATTCTGTAATGAACTGCACCTAAATTCTAATGCGCGTAGTTCAAATGGGGCATAGTTATGGGTGGTGAAATGGGTGTTTCATGGGCATTCCAAAGTTTGCATGCGTAGTTATAGAATATGGCCCAGTGCGCGTAAATCTACACACAGGGATTTACACCACATTTTCATTGGTATAAATGGAGGCACATATTTTTAGGTGCTGAGATATCAACTAAGCGTATTCTATATATTGCGCCTAAATCTAGGCTCGTTTATAGAATATGCTTAGCTGGAAATATTTACTGTGTGGATTCTTAGGTGCCTTATATAGAATCTGGCCCTTTATGTTTAGTGCCATTTGTAGAATAGCACTAGGCGCCGGGATATATGCTACCTTTAGGTGAAGGGAGGCAAACTAATGCTTGCCCCCTTTAAGATACTCCTGGGCAATATCAATAATGCTGCTTGCATGGTTGATTGCAAGCTTGTTATTTTTTATTTTATTACAGTTGATATACCACCAAAGGGTCTGAAAGAGGCATCTATGCAGTTTACAAATATCATAAAATGGTGGAAGAAAATTTAGAGAAAAAAATGAAAAGAGGAAGGAGGGTATAGGAGAGGAGTGGGGAATAGTGGGAAAAAGAGAGAGAGAGAGAGAGAGAGAGAGAGGGGGGGAAAGAGGAAGTTACCAGGTCGTGGAGCCAAAGGTTTCTGAGAAGAGGTGAGTTTTAAGCAGTTTCTTGAAAGGGAAAATGGTCGATTGATTTCTAATATGAAGTGGAAGTTCATTCCAGAGTTTAGGACCCTGGTATCATAAAGCTGTGTCACATGAGATTGTGAGATGTAGGAATGATAGGGATGGCAGTATTAAGAGATTATTATCAGAGGACCGGAGGCAACAGAGGGGAGCATAGGGAATGAGGTGAATACAGAGATAAGATGGAGCTGAACTTAAGCGGGTCTTAAAGACTAACAGAATCTTATACTTGATGCGCGATTGGATGGGGAGCCAATGTTCTAAGCAGAGGAGAGGCCAAATCGATTGGAGTAGTGTAGAAGTTTGACTGTGGTAGATTGGACAAGTTGAAGACATTTCAAGGAGTAAAGTGGCAGATCGACAAGAAGACAATTGCAAAAGTTGAGATGGGACATGACCAAGGCAAGAATAGAGGGGTAAATAAGTAAAAGGAGTAGAAAAGGATGAACAGGACAAATATGATGTAGCGCAAAGAATGAGGAATGAATAATGGAGTCAGTTTGTAGCTTGAAGGTGAGCTTTGAGTCAAATGTGACATGGGCGTTACTAACCTGCAAATAGGTGGGAAAATGTGGGATACAAATGCAACAAATAAATAAATAACCAGCAGTACCAAGTTATCATAGGTTAATGATTCTCACAGTGAATTAAGGTGCAGTAAAAGCCCAAATTTTACTGTATGTTATTAAATACCCCCTTACTGTGGAATGAGGGGGATGTTTTCACTCACTTGGATATTAATAACAAACATCTCAGCTAACTAGATTTCAATGAAAACGTTTCTCTCTGGAGGTAATTCTAAAGGGCCCTGGCTAGTTAAAAAGTGCTTAGCTGTCTGAGTGCTAATATTCAGTGCAAGATAGCTGGTTATCTCTGGTGTATATTAGTGCTTAGTACATATGGCTAGATTCTATATATGGTGCCTGAAAAATCCGCACAGAAAAAAAAATTATGCCTAGGTGTATTCTCTAATGTACGCCTCAATTTTATAGAATAGACTTAAATTTCCACACGGTAAATAGAATACGCCGAGTGGCTCACGACGCGACCAAATTTGGTCACATCTATTTATGCCATGGTTACTTGGTGTAAATCCTGACGCCTAAATTAGGAGCAAATCTGGTGTATTCTATAATAAAGTGCATAGATTTTAGAAACATCCATGCCTCGCCCATGGCCACACCCCCTTTTCAACTATGAGACTTAGAATTTAGGCGCACCACATTATAGAATACACTTAGCGAGTTGTGCACGTAAATCTTAATTAATGCAAATTAGTGTTGATAATTGATTGTTAGCATCCAATTAACAATGCTGATTAGCTAGTTAACCAATTTAATTATGCACATTGTTATAGAATATGCCTTGGTTTCCACACAGATTTTCAGGTGCCATATATAGAATTCGAGGGATAGCGGCTAACTGGCTATATCGTGTGATATAGCCAGCACTCCGTGAATATTCAAGCGCTGGTTAGTTAGTTCAGCAGGCAAATCGGACCACATAAATAGCAATCCTAACTGTTTCCTCTATTAACTGGCCAATGCGGAATATTCACATAGCCGGTTCAGTTAGATCTGGCCAACCCCTCCTCCCCCAGATATTCAATGTCGGTCACCAGAAATGGCTTGAATACCTAGGGTCAGCGGCAAAGGTAGCAGCTAACCATCCTGTCTGCCGCCAGCTGAATATCAGGAGAAACGTGTCAAAGTTAGGCACTGGGATACTGTGTGTTGAGCACAGATTATATCAGTTACCATATATAGAATACTAGTGAATGTCTGAATTTACATGCCTATCTTTAGGCAAAAGCATTTATACTAGGGTGTAAATGCTTGTGCTTAACTGTAGAGAGTTAGGCATGTAAATGAAGGTATTCTATAATTCACACACACAACTGCCAGATATGTCCCAGACCCACCGATGCCCCTTCCAGCTCTATGCTTGCTATTAATGCAATATCTAAATCTGTGAAAATTATTCATGATCATCTGAACTTCAGAAAATCTCTTAAAACCAGCTTATTTGGAAAGGCTTACCGTAATGGACCCGTCTTAAATCCATAATTCCTGGAATACAACTAATTTATGGACCTGATGGACTCTATTACCCTTTCCCTCTTTTCCCTCGTCCCTTGTAATTACTATCCTTCCTATTCACCTTTCTATACTTTGTTTGTTTACCGGATTGGCGGTTGCCTTTACGGACTGATGTTAGCCACATTGAGCCAGCCAATGGGTGGGAAAATGTGGGGTATAAATGTTATAAATAAATACCTCTCTTGTAGCTGTGTGCTCTGGAATTTGTGCACACACTTTATAGAATACCAACCAGGGACAGTTACACACATAACCTGCTAATCACTGTCAACTGGCACCAATTATAGCCAATAATTGGTCATTAATGCCAATTAGCAACTTGTTAGCATAAGTTATGTGTGTAACTGATCCTATTCTATAAATTATGCCACAACTTTGCATGGTAGTCACAAAACTGGGCGTGTAACTTTAGAGAACTTGAGAGTCTATGGAGTCCTTTTAGTAAAGCTTATCACGTGCTTAATGCAAAGCAGCTCTTTTTATATCTATGGGCTTCTTAGCATTTAGGGGTCCTTTTACTAAGCCATGGTAAAAAGTGAACTGTGCGTGGGTTTGGCGAGCACAGGACCATTTTTTATCACAGCTGAGAAAAAAAAGGCTTTTTTTAAATGGGGGCAGTAAATGGCTGTGTGCTAAAATGAAAAGTAGCATGCGGTTATTCACTGCCCGAGCCCTTACCGGCACTCATTGATCTAACGGTAAGGGCTCATGTGCTACACGCATGGTACTCATGCAGTGCGCGCCAATGTGGCTGCGCTGCTGATTACCACCTGGAATGCCCCCCGTGGTAGAAAATAGATTTTTGGCGTAATTGACTGCAACTAAATTTAATTGCATGTACTGGTGCTCAGAATAGTCTATAAACCACGTGGAAATTTAGGCTTATTCTATACAATCTGGTCGACCTCCCACCCAGGAATGCCGTGCAGTCATCCCACACCTACCTCAATCTCCACTTTCCTACCTGCAGGAACTTACGATACAAGCTGCTCTTTGCCTCTTCATTTTGCTTCCAGTGCCCCCATTATTGGAATGCTCTCCCATCAGCGTTAAAAGCGACCACTGATCACAGCCTATTCAAGAAATCCCTGAAGACCTACCTATGTGATCGTTCATTCTCCTCGGCAGCTTGATCCTTGCATCTCCGCCTTCCATTCCCCTTCAGTTTTCCCTCCCTCCCCTTCTCTACTTTTTTCCCCCCTTCTCTTCAGCTTTGCACTACTGTTATTATGATGTACCTTCTCCTGCATTGTACGCCACATAGAGCCCGTCTTGGTGGGAATATGTGGGATATAAATGTTCACAATAAATAAATAGGCAGACCCATTAAAAGGAAGCTGCCCACAACCGTGCCGAAGGCCAGTGAAGACTAAGGGGAGGGGGGAAGGGTTGAAGAGAGAGTAGGGTAAGGAACAGCTATAGGGGGACTAGGTGAGGAAAGAGTTAAAAGAAAAGAGGGAGGGAGGAAGAAGGGAGGGGTGACAGTTAGAAGAGATACAGAGCAGGAGCCATTTCGAGACCAGCGAGCATGAGAGGAGCAGCACTGACCCAACCCACCCACCCGATTTTCAGGCAGCAGTTGTTGCAATTAGGCGTCAGGCTACAACGCTTATACAGTGACAGTGACGGGTACACAGCAGCTTAACAGCTAAAAGTTATGTTATGTGGTAAATTGTTATTGGAAAAGAGTTGGTTGAAAAAGTTGAAAAGTAAACAAAGAAATATATGCCTGTATGGTAGCTGATTCGCAGCTTGTCTCCTGGCTTCAACAGCCAGAAGGCCCAGATCAGCAGATTGAAAAGATGGTAGGTGCATCCTTCAACGGGATGCACCGGAAAGACAAAACGGGTGCTATGAGAGACAACACAGAGAGGAAACAGGGTGCTTGGATGGCACAACCTGTGAGACAATAAAGGCAAAGGCTGAGAGAAGTTGTGTACCCAGGCAAGAGAAATGTTACGATGATGATGATGACGACAAGTATTAGAATATGTTATGTATTAAATTTTGAAATGCAATGTTAGATGTTCCTGGCCGCGGCCTAAATAAATTCCAATTTCTCTCGGAAAGCGTGCTCTAGTGTTTTAATTGGTGTTGCAAAGGGCTATGGCTGAGCAAGTGCCGTGTGCACGAGTTGTAGAATACGCCTAAGCGAATTTAATTTTGGCGTCAAATTTTTAGGCATGATAAATAGAATCTAGTCCAATATAGAAAGAGGCAATCCTCTTTTTAAAGAGTGTGCACCAGTAAAGAGTACGAACTCTTTTTTCAACAGCATGTGTATGCACAAACCATCAGGAAAAGAAGCACAGTCTTTGCTAATTGTACGCACTCTCTAGGAAGAGTGCACTCTTTTTCCAAATAGTGGGGTCCTTTTACTAAGGTGCGCCAAAAATGGCCTGCGCTGGTATAGACATGTGTATTGGATGCGCGCAGGTCCATGTTTCAGCGCACCTGCAAAAAAAGGCCTTTTTTGTCCAAAAATGGACGTGCGGCAAAATAAAAATTGGCTCGCATCCATTTTGGGCCTGAGACATTACTACCACCCATTGATCTAGTGGTAAAGTCTCACGTGTTAACAGGGCAGTAATGGTATACATGTGTACAATGCCGATTACTGCCCGGTTAGCGTCATGGATGTACAAAATGAAATTACTGCCCGGGCCACATGGTAGCCGGTTGGTAGTCCACAATTGACGCATTTAGGACGCACGTACGCACCTTAGTAAAAGGGCCCCACAGCGTTGTACTCCGTGCAAAGAGTGTGCATTATTATCAGCAAACAAAAAACAAAATGTGGGTTTTTTTCTGCTCACTTTCATTTCTTAATGACATGCTGTGACATGGGCCATGTCGTTGATATTTCCCATGTTGTTGCAACCAACAGCCCATCCCTACTACGCAATATTCTAGATAGCACATACCTAATAATGGACTCCAGAGGCAAAAGATCCAGTTCAAAAACTCTCTTTTTTTCTCTTATTCAGATTACACGCGAACGGCACAGATAGACACTCTAAGAAGATTAGTTTCCTTAAGTGCTTATCCTGGTCATGAATTCAAGTTATTACTTCCCTGCTGCTAGTCCTTTGGAGACTCCTGAAAAGATTGAAGGAGGCAGTGTATCATTATTCCTAGACATCTTTTATATTTTGTCAGAGGTGTCTAAGTCCATGCTGTTAAATTGTTTCACTGAAGGATTTACTTTCTCTTTCTAATTCTGGATTATTATTTATTCCTGCCAGGCCAAAAATAAAAAAGAGGGGGAAAAAAAAAAACAAATTGCTACTAATCTTTCCAAGGCTTTACTGATGTTGCTAGATCTCACGAGAGATTCCAGTGTTGGCAGTGTCTTATAAACATTCTGTGTTTGTTCTGTTCAGTTCGTTCACTGAAATCCTCTGGCGTAAAGCCTCATGTCTCTACATATTCATTCTTAGTGAGGAAACAGTAGCATTCTGTGGATTCTATGGAGTGAACATGTGGTGAGCTATATAAAATAAATATACAAATACTCAGAGATCCTTCTGAAGGTCAATTAATGGTGAACTTGTACAGTGCACACTGTTATGTGCTGTACCCAACAACCAGCTAGTTTGATTATATTGTCAACAGTGAATAAAGGTTCCTGATCCTGCTGGACAGCTTCTTTGTATTTTATTTATTCTACTTTTGTTAGGGGGTCTTTTATTATGTTTTTGACATGCGCTAAAATTGTAGGCGCTCTAAACGTTAGAGACGCCAATGCATTCCTATGTGCGTCTCTAACGTTTAGCGTGCCCACAATTTTAGTACACACTAAAAACGTGAGTGTGCCTTAGTAAAAGACTTCCTTAGTGTTGTTATTAGAAATACATGTACAATTGCAAATCAAACATGAAAACCTACAAAAAAGAGCAAGGCAACCACTATAGGTGGGAGCCGGCCACAAACAGGCTGAAGGCCAAGGAAGGGTTAAAAGATAGGGAAGGCAGAGAGAAGGAGAGGTAAGGGTTAAAAGGGAAGGTAAGGAGGAGCAAGGGGAGAGAAAGGTTAAGGTAGAGAGGAAGTAGGGACATTGCAATTCAAAGACAGGGCAAGGCAGCGTTTCCCTCCCCACCCACCCTGTCAACATTAGTCACAGGGAGGGGTGGTTACACAGCACCATTACAGTTAACAGATGAAAGAAAAGTGTCAAACTATGCTGGTTAAGGAAAATTCATGAAGGAGCAGGTATGGTTGCATGTTAGCGGATACCTTGAGAGCAGTGGCATAGCTACGTGGGGCCTGAGGGGGCCTGGGCCCCCCGTAGATTTCAGCCTGGACCCCCCTCCCGGCAAACCTGCCCCCACCGCCGCCTACCTTCGTTTTTGCTGGCGGGGGACCCCAATCCCCGCCAGTTGACGTCCTCTCCGTCCTGCTGCAGTCAAAAAAGTCTTCTTCCTTCTGTTGCATGCTGACGTCCTGCACGTTGTACTCAGACTCAGAGAACAGACGTCAGCATGCAACAGAAGGAAGAAGACTTTTTTGACTGCAGCAGGGCGGAGAGGACGTCAGCTGGTGGGGATTGGGGTCCCCCGCCAGCAAAAGCAAAGGTAGGCGGCGGCGGGAGAGGGTTCGCGGCGGGATGGGGGTCGGCAAAGACGGGGGGTGGCAATGGCGGCCGGGGGGGGGGCGCCAGGAGGGGCTAAAATGTGCCCCCTCCCCTCGGGCTCTGGACTCCCTTCCCACCGAAGTCTGGCTACGCCCCTGCTTGAGAGAAAAGTGTATTGGGACTTTTTTGTCTCCCGACTTCAATAGTCGGGAGGCCTTGTGACATTGGATGGTGTAAGAAGCGGTGTAGGCACATTCTTAAACAGGATATGCCAAGAGCACTACGTGTCCTAAGAGTGACAGAACAAAACAGAGACAAGGTGCTTAGACGGCAACACCTGTCATCCAATAGGAGATTGCAAATAATGAAGGCTGTATACCCTAAGCAGGAATTTTGATAGCAGAAATGTTGTAAGTTATTGGATGGTTATGGTGTTTATGTTCCTGGCAGCGGCCTTAATAAAATTCAAATTTCTATTGAAATTGCTTAAAGTGTCTTCGTAGAAGTATAAGGCTTGAGCTGAATGTGTGCCGAATGCTCGATTTGTGAATTTACGAAATGTTGAAACTTGATGCAATGTCTGGCTCAGTGACTCTGTGGCAGTGCTGTGTACTACCTAGTACAAGTTCCTTGATTTAACTGGTGATGCTGCAGTGGCAGTATTCACATTCCCACAGGGGAAGAGAATCAGGAATATTACTCCAGGGAGACAGATAGTGGCCAGATTCTGGTTAGTGTACATTCATTTCATTAGTGCCCATAAAAAAAGAAAAATAGTGCATGCTAAAGTGATGTGGAGCGACAATTAGAAAGGATGTCCAACTCAGACTATGGACATCCAAGTCTGCACAAAAGGATATAAGGGAGTCTTTTACTAAGGCACACTGGTGTTTTTAGCACGCGCTAAAAATAGATGTGCCCTAAACACTAAAGACGCCAATATATTCCTATTTTAACGCGCACTAAAAACACAAGCACCTAAGTAAAAGACCTCCTTGGTTAGTTTGCAGGATAGCGCACTGCTAAGGTGTTATTTTGGAAGCTCTATTCTTGTTTTGGACATCTGAAGATCAGCATTTAGATGTCCATATGGCATGGATATTCAAATTCCCATTTTATAAAGCAAGGGCATGGACATCTAAAGCTGCAAAACACCCATATGGCAAGGGGTGGTGGTCTGGGCATGCTTTGGTGGAACTAGGCAGGTTTAGATGTCCATGTCCTGGCTTTATAAAATGGGGATTTGAACATCCATGCCATATGGACATCTAAATGCTGATTTTCAGATGTCCAAAACAAGAATAGAGCTTCCAAAATAACACCTTAGCAGTGAGTTGGATATACATATTTTGGCCCCTCCCTAGTCCCACCTAAGAATGCCCAGACCCCCCACCCCCCCCTTGCCATATGGGCGTTTTGCAGGTTTAGAGGTCCATGTCCTGGCTTTATAAAATGGGGATTTGAACATCCATGCCATATGGACATCTAAATGCTTATTTTCAGATACCCAAACAAAACTAGAGCTTCCAAAATAACCACCTTTGCAGTGCACTGTCCTGCAAACTAACTTATATCCTTTTGTATTTCCTCTAACATTCTTACTCTCACCCATCAAATTTTGAACACAGGCGTTTCCCCTTTTCTTTTTAGTATTCTTGACCCTTATGTTTCTATCCACTCAGTGAAATAATCTGAAAAGAACATTCTGGTTGCTCCTTCTCATTTTAATGTCCAACCTGGATGTCCCTAGGCAATCTTGTTTTAAAGCTGTTGCACCTACACTGTGGAATAATCTTGCTCTGGATATTCATTCCAAGCCTTATTTAGAAAATGTAAAAGCTTATTATTTCATGCAGTCCTTTCCTACTGATATTCTTTAGTTTAATAGTGTTTTCCTGTGTATTGGGCCAAGGCTGCATTCCTTTTATGAAGCAATTTTCTCAGTTCATCATTTTTTTATTCTTTATGCAATACCTCCTCCCCTCTTGAGTCTTACAGTAATATACTTTAGTGGTTCTTTAAAATTATATTTGAATATTTATTGTACTATAGGGCACCTTATGTGTATTCATTTCCTTACTTATTTTAATGTAAATCACTTAGTGGCCCTTTTACTAAGATGTGTTAGGCATTAATGAGTGCCTAATGCAGTTTAAAATAGCATATTGCGTGATGCACTCAGGCATTCTGCAGTAACTTCCAAGTCTGTACACTAACCCCCAAATTATATATATGTCGCCTTAATTTGTGCGTATAATTTGGCCTCATGGCTAAATTGAGCGCACAACTTAATTGATTAACAAGCCAATCAGTGCTGATAATTGGTACTTAACAACCAATTAGCAGCACTAATTGGCTTTAATTAGAATTTAGACACACAATTTTCTAGGTGTATTCTATAATGTGGTGGGCACATAAATTCTAATGCACGCAGTTGAAAATGGGGTGTGGCCATGAGTATGGAATAGCTGGGTGGTGAGTGTTTCAAAAAAACTATGCACAGTATTATGGAATACACCTGATCCGTGCCTAACTTAGGCGTAGGTATTTATTTATTTGTTACATTTCTATCCCACTTTAGGCCTGGTTATAGGTGGCTTAACTGGGCGTGCATAAATTTTAGTTCCAAGAATGGCGCATTATGGAATCTCGCTAACCACATGGTTTTACGCACCAATTTTTAAGGCGCCATATATAGAATTTTCCACTAAGCTTGTGATTAAAAAAAGATAATTTTGTTTTGAAGGGGTATGTCAGGGGGCAAAGAGTGGGCATTCCTTCTCTAAACATTTAGCATATCCACATTAATACCATCCTCTGAATTATATAAAAGTCGCTAAAAACTGCATTAGTAAATTTGGGCATATGCCGAATTTGTGTGCATAATGTAACTGAATAATGAGTTAACTAGCACCAATAATTGGCACTAATTAGATTTAATTGATACATATGTGAGTAAATTTAGGCACAGGATCCATGCCTAAATTTTATGAGTGAGTTCAAAAAGAAGCCATGGAAATGGGAGGATAATGGGTGGAACGGGGGCATTCCTAACATTTTCACACCTTGTTACATCATGAGGGGTGATACATGCTTAATTTAGGCATGTACATTTGCACCACGTTTCAGTTGGTGTAAATGGCCATGCCTAAAGTTAGCCATGATTCTTGGATGTAAGCACTATTATATTATCCCCACCTAACTTTAAACGCAGTTCATAGAATAGTGCTTTTATCAGTGCTGATTTTTTTGGAGTGATATATAGAATTCACCTCTAATTGCTTAGCGCAGGATTACCAAGTGAACCCTTACTGCCTACAAAATGGGTATCGGTTAAGTGTTTTTTTTTTTAAATGGCTGCGTACAAAAAAAAAAAAAAGAAGAAAATCACCCATCATAGTTACCTGATACTAGGATCCACCTTAAGAGACAGCACTCAAGAAAAGGACCTAGGTGTCATTGTAGACAATGGGGGAGATTCTATAAATGGCGTCTAAAAACTTGGTGCTGAAATCAGTGCCGAATAAGCGTATTCTATAATCGGTGCCTAGATTTAGGCACCGATTATAGAATACCTTCCTATATAATAATTCTCACCTCCAACGTTCTGTGCTTGGGACCGTGGCTCCCTGGCGGTGGTGGTCTGCTAGGCAGACACGCACTGACATCACTGACATCAGGACAGCTGATTCCAAGGCAAGGGGAGGAGTAGGGAAACATGCTGCGTGTGTTTCCCTACTCCTCCCCCTGCCTTGGAATCATCTGTCACCCTCCACGCTACGGCCCCCTCGACCCCCCCGGCCCGCCGAAAACCGCCCCCCGCCGCTGTTGTGGACTACCTGTGCAAACGGGGGACCCAAATCCCCGACAGCCGAAGTGCTGTTGTGTCCTTCGCGTTATTCATCTTCTCTGCAAGTTTCTCTGCGTGGGTCTGACGTCAGACGCACGCAGAGGAACTTCCAGAGAAGATGAACAACACGAAGGGCACAACAGCACTTCGGCTGTCGGGGGTTTGGGTCCCTCGTCAGCACAGCTAGTCTACAACAGCGGGGCCGCGGCGGGGGGCGGTTTTCGCTGGCACGGGGGGGGGGGAGGTCGAGGGGGCCATAGTGCAGGGGGGGGGGGAAATTGCCTGCCTAGGGCCCGTTTCCTTGCCTTCAGAAACGGGCCTTTTTTACTAGTTAGTTAATATTTCAGCACCTAAATCTACACGCATCCATTTACACTAACGAAAACGTGGCATAAATCCCAGCAGATATATTTAGGCGCACTGGCCATATTCTATAATATGCCCAGTGCGTAAATTTCAGAACACCCATTTCCCCACCCATAACTATGCCCATTTTTGCCTGCGTACATTAGAAGTTCGGCACACATTGTTACAGAATATGTTTAGCGACTTGTGCGCCTAAATTCTAATCAGTGCTCATTATTGCTTGTTAAGTGCTGTTATCAGCATTCACTAGCTTGTTAAGTTACGCACATATATATATTCCTATGGGTGTCTCTAGCATTAGTGTGCGCTAAAATCACTAACACGCCTATAGTGTGGCTTAGTTAACAGGGCCCTTAAAATGTTGTCTGTTCAAACATACGTAAGAATTGAAAACATCAATGTACTCCAACATCTCTGGTATTCAACAGTGCAAAAATTGTGTCTAGATCTGTTATCGGTGTCTTTCATCTTATCAAACGAGTTAGCATCAGCATTTTTAAAAATTTCAATCACTTATCACTGCAGATGTGTCATTGCCTTTGCTTGTTTCTGTCCTTTCTTTTTTGCATCTTCAAGGCATCTTCCAATATCATTGACATCAGATCTCAACTTGGCCACAGATTCAGTAATATCTCCCTTAATGGCCATGATGTCTGCTTTTAAACTGTGAACCGAAGATTTCAGTTCACATTGTGAAGCATTTAGTAGATTCTCTTACTCGTTCACAGAGCCTTGGCAGGGTTCCTACGCATTTAACCCTATGAGTCCATCTACTGCTCTGAGTTTAATCTCATGTGTAGTATGTTGTCCTATGCCTGAGAACAAAATCTCTATGTGCTGGCCTGTTTCTCATTAATCCATACAGAAGGGATTGTAAACATAAATATAATAACCAGTGAGTCAGCCATCATTGATAACTGCAGATTATCTTGATTTGTTTTTGTTTAAATTTTTATATACTTCTTTCAGGCCTTTACAGGACAAATAAAACTGGTGGGTGAGATATTACTTTCTCCCTAGATGTTCTATCTTATAAACTAATGAAATCCATAAATTGGGGAGCCTGAATGTTTCAACATGTACACATAAATATCTAGCTTTCTCTAAGCTCTAAGGAGCCCTTTTACCAACAGCGGCTATGGGAGGAGCATGGGCATTCCAAACATTTACACGCAGTGTTATAGAATAACCCAACTCTTGCCTAAAGCTAGGTGTGGGCATTTAAACTAGGTTTTCATTGGCATAATTGGTTGCACCTAAAGTCTAGTCATGTGGATGACTTTAGGTGTATTCTTAAATTGTGCCTAACTTACGTGTCATTGGGCTAGATTCTATATATGGCACCTTAAAAATTGGCACAAGAAACCCCCCAGCTATGTATATTCTAGAAACTAAGTCTAAAGTTAGGTACAGTTTATAGAATATGCCTAGTTCCCATCTGCAAGACTAAATTTAGTTGCAGGTATTTACACAAAGTAAGTTAGGTGCAGAATGGGTATACTCTATAACAGCGTGCATAGTTTTTAGAAATGTCCATTCCATGCCCATGGCCACGTCTCCTTTTCAAATCCGTGTCTTAGAATTTACACAGATCACTTTTACACAATGCCCTTAAAAAGCTGTGCACGTAAATTCTTATTAATGCCAATTAGTATCAATAATTGCTTGGTAAGTGGCAATTATTGATGCTGATCATCTTGTTAAGATAATTAAGTTGTGCGCCAATCAGAATATGACTTGATTTGCACACGCAACTCAAGTTGCACTAAACAGAATCCGGGGAATTGTGTCTAAATGCAAGGGGGGGGGGGGCTTGGGTAGACCATTGGAGGGGCATGGGTGGTGCTGAACTTTTACATGCAACTTATAGAATACAGTACATTATATGCAACCTTACAGCATTTAAGTTCCCACAGTTATGTAGCTGATGAAACTGTAGGTATGCAAATGTAAGGCACAATGATGTTGGGTTTGCTGGTACTCTATAGTAAATAAAACGCATTCAAAACTAGTGCAAAACAGTCCATTCAATAGTATGCCTATCAAAACGGCTAGGTATATGCCTGAATGTCACATTTGAAGGATAATTCTGCTCAACTATAGCTTGATCCTTTTGAATCTTCTAGTTCAAGCAGCAGTGATAGTGATAATAGCAGCACTCGATTTGTACCTACATCTTTTTTACAGCAGCACAAAGGAGCATGAAGACCTCGAGGCAGAGGGAACAGGGTACCTGATCAAGTGGATCAACGGTAATTTTAGTCTCCTGCTTTCTAAGGAAAAGTTTTATTCTTTCTTTTTACGTATTTAACTAGTGATTTTGGATAATGAAAGTATTTAAATTTATGAATTAGAAGTTGAACAAAGTTGCACCGCTGATGAAACTTAGGGGCCCTTTTACTAAGCTGTGTAGGCACCTACGCACTCACAACTTGCGTCAATTTGGAACTACCGCCTAGCTACCACGTGGCCCAGGTGGTAATTTCATTTTTTAAGCATGTCCACTGCACATGCCAGAACATTTCTAGCACATGGCGCTAACTGGGCTGTACGCACGCTGATATGTGAGACCCGATTGACGCTTGAGACCTTACCGTTAGATCAATGGGTGGCGGTAAGGTTTCAGGCCCAAAATGGATGCACGCCAATTTTTATTTTGCTGCGCGTCCATTTTTGGCCAAAAGAAAAGGCCTTTTTAGCAGATGTGCTGAAAAATGGACCTGCACGAGTCCAATAAGTGCGTCTACACCAGCACAGACCACTTTTTGGTGCATCTTAGTGATTGGTTGCCTGTGAAGTATATAAGATATAAGTTACAGCCAGTTGAAACTAATGCTGCTATGCCATCACTATTGAAGGTCCTTTCCCTTGGTTTATAGGTATATTGTTCTGTACTAGTTTTGTATGTGTTCTATTTATTTAATGATTATTTTCACCCTTTGGACAATATGTAAGTATCTTTGTATTCTATAGTGTTCAAATGCCATTAGAGAATGGGCTCTCACTGCTTTGCATTGAGGTACCTACTTATAGAATTGTCTCCTAAATATACATTTCATCTCTCTTCACTGTCCTACATGCCCAAGATTAAGCCCATTAGCCTCATTTCCCTCCTCCATTTCTCTAATGTGCTCTCCCTGTATGAGTTCCAGGGCTGGTGGAAGGGTTTTGAGGTCCTTTGGCAAACCTTTTGCCATACGCCTTCTACCCATAATTAACTATCATACCTTTAATCCCTTCCTGTGATTTTGATAAATAAACTCAATAGTCATGATCACCCTGACACCCAAGAATAATGCTGCAGAAATGCATATTTTACGTCATAGTTTTACATATTAAACTTAATTGCATATATGGTGAACTGATGGTGTAGATCCAGCCGGTGGGGAAAGGAGGAGGGAAAGAAGAGACTGTGTGCTGAGAAAGCTCAGAAGAGAAGTGTAGTGAAAGAATGATTGCTGAGACCATGGTTAGGTGAGATTCCCAAGTTGCAGGAGGGAAGGAGGATGAGAAAGAAGGATGAAAAAGAGAAGATATGAAGTGCCTGGTCAAAGAAAAACAAAATGAAAGAAAAAATAAACGTATTCCTTGGGGACAATAAAAGCATGGTGAGCCAGAGAAATGTGCACCATGGGTCTCATTTGATGCATGAACTAGTCTGGAGACCTCTGACTTAATTCTTCCTTTCCTTCCCTGTGTCACGGTTGTGCCCATGTTTCGTGCTCTCCTTCCTCTTGCCACCTGGTGGCCAGACCTGGTGGCTGCAATGGACTGTCTGGTTATTGTCACCCGTTCCAGATTTCAGCCCAGTTCGGTCCGGATCTTCCGGGCTGCCAGACTTGCTTGCTTGGATTGAACCTACACAGCACCCGTAGTTGCCGGGTGATTGCTGCAGCTGAGCCTCAGCTGCTGCGGGGCTTATTAGACAGTGGGAAATTCTCTGCCTTTGCATCGCCTTAGGCCCTGGTATGTTGGTGCTTGTTGCACTTCTGTTTAAGTTCTTGCCTGAGATTCTTGTTTGTTTCTAGTTAGGTTGTGTGTAGTTTAGATTTGGCTGTTGTTTGTTTGCTAGTCCTGTCTCTGGTGTCTTTGTGGCTGCTCTGCAGCTTTCAGTTTTGTGTCTTGTTATCAGTGTTTTGTTCCCTGTTTCAGTGGCTGCTTGCAGCTTTCAGTCCTGCCCTTTAGCTTTCCCTTCCTTGCCCTGCTGCCCCTGTATGTTCCTTTCCCCTCTGACTCTCAGTCCTGGTTCAGCCAAGTGGGTATCCAGTCCTGCCTTGCCCAGTAAGTCCTGCCGGCCACCTGCAGTCAGGGGCTCAACTCCTGGTGAAAGGCGGCCAACTGCAGGTGAAGTTTATGTGTGCCTGCTCTGCTTATTCCTGCTTGTTTGCCTCTGCTGCAACTCCAGTCCGGGGTTCCAGTCCTGTTCTGCCTAGTCTCTGGTGTGGGGTGGTTTTGCCTGCCACTGCCGCTCCTCGGCAGTGGCCCAAGGGCTCACAAACCTAGTTCCAGCTTTGAAAACGTGACACCCTGATATTTTCAATAAACAAAACTTTATCACTGTTTCTTTGTCCATAGGTTGACCCTGTCTTCAGTGGATCTGGCTACCCTTCTGTCTTCCAAATTTTTGTCTGGAAGTACAAGTATCCCACACAGACCAAAGAGTAGGGTGGGTTGGCTCTTCCAAAGGACACAAGACACGATAATTCTTCTGCGTGATCTTTTATTGCAAATACACCAAAAGACTTGATGCAATGGCTGTGTTTTGCTGCATAGGCATCAGCCTCAAGAGTCTGAAAGTACGGTCTATGCTAATGTATACTGTACAATCCAATCTTGCAAACAGAAAAATGGACAAGGTTGCAAAACAACACTATGCTCAAGCCCGGGAGCTGACAGACAGAAACAGCCTTAAATATTTCAGCACAGGAAGAGGTCACTACTACAAACTGGGAATAACTCCACCAAGTAGCCTCACAAATATCCCATCATACTGCTATACAAATACTTTTCAAAGTATCATTTTATATCTCTCTTACATGCCCCAACATGATGTCATGTCATATCGCTATACCTCCTTTTGATTCAATTTTTACTTTCCTTATTGAAAAAAAATTTATACAAATACCTAGAAAATATATGTATTTCTCATCTTGTCTTCTTCATTTTGTTGAAACCAGTGACTCAAGAAATACAAGATTGGAAATAGTTATCTTTAATCTCCCATCTGTATAGCTTGATAGGCCAGCATTAGACAAGCATGGTAATGGAGTATAACTTCTTATACTTTGACTCATTTCAACATATACACTGTGCTGCTCTATTTTGAGAAAATAATTTAGTTTCTATAATTATTCAGCCTTAGCCTATTTTAAGCGAAATGCCAATGGAGTAAAATGTACCAAACCAGTAGAGCTTTCTAATGATTTTTGGCCACTAGGAACAGAGCCAAGATCCATAAGTATTCTCATCTAGACATGATATAAAGTCTCTTTAAAGAATCATTCTAATTGTAAGTTTTTTCTCTGCAATTAGTCTTACTCGGTTCAATTAAATCTACACAAACAGGCTCAGCACTAATTCAGTCTCTAAAGCTTGAGCAATAAAGATCAGTAATATATTATATATATTTCTTAAATTGTATGCATGACCATTTGCTTCCACATATTTCCTTGGATTCTATATAATGTGTCCGGAGTTGCACATGCAAATCAGGATGAATTCTGATTTGCGAATGCAACTTAATTATCTTAACAAGCCAATCAGCACTGATAATTGCCACTTCACAAACAATTATTGACACTAATTGGCATTATTTAGAATTTACACACAGAACTTGCTAAGCGTATTCTATAAAGGTCTGTGCGTAAATTCTAAGATGCAGAACTGAAAAGGGGGCATGGCCATAGGCATGGAATGGACAGGCAAATGAGCGCTGATTACAGCACTTAACAAGCAATAAATACTGAGCACTAATTGGCAATGATTGGAATTTAGGTGCACAATTCAGTAAGCGAATTCTGTAACGATGTATGCCGATCTTCTAATGTGCGGAGGCAAAAAGGGGCATGGTTGTGGGTGGGGCAATGGGTGTTTCATGGTCATTCCAAAATTTAGGCAGCTATTTATAGAATATAGCCCAGTACACCTAAATATATACACTGAGATTTACCCCAGGATTTCAATGGCGTAAATGGATGTGCACAGATATTGGCGCTGAAATCTAGGTGCCAATTATAGAATACACTTAGCTCTGATTTCAGCACCAATTCTTTAGGCACAATATATAGAATCTCCTCCTCTGCGCCTAACTTAGTTGCTGGCACTTACAGCAAGTTTTACTTGGCAAAAATACATGTGACTAAATTTAGTCACGTGGACTGGTGCTCGGCATATTCTATAAACTGTACCTAACTTTAAGCATAGTTTATAAAATACACTTAGGTGTATTTTAATTAAGCGCTGATTTTTTACAGTGCCATATATAGAATCTAACCCATTACCTCTATAGTATTGGAGAATAATTTAAAGCAAGTAAAAATCAAATTTATGCATTAAAATGAACAAGTAATGTTGTGGTTGTAAGTAACTTAGAGGTGAATTCTATAAATTGCACCTAAAAAAATTGATGAAGGAAAAAAACACTTAAGTGTTATTCTAGAAGCCACGCCTAAAGTTAGGCATAGTTTATAAAATAGAGTTTAAGAGCAGGGGTTGTGCATAAATTTAGGCATGCCCCTTTGCACCAACAAAAATGAGGTGCAAATGCCCCTGCCTAAATTTACGAAAGTTCTAATAAATAGACCAACTTGTGTGTGTGTGTATATATATATATATATATATATATATATATATATATATATATATATATATATATATATATATATATGTGGGGACTGAATTCAGCAAATGTTTCATAAAGTGTCCCAAACATTCATTATTCATCTAATGAATAATGAATGTTTGGGACACTTTATGAAACATTTCCTGCCTAAATTTATGCATCGAACCCCCTTATTGTAAAATTGTGCACATAACTCAAATCCATGCCCATATTCTGCCTTAAAATACCTGGCAGAATTCCAAATAGCAAAATTCCAGGGCAGCAGTAGCTTCCCCCATGTTTAGCTCAATAGCAGACTATGGACTTTTCATGCAGGAACTTTCCCCTGCTTGAGCCCTCTGAACATTCTGTCCATATTAACATGTGTGCTAATCCAGTGCTAATTGCCCAGTGTTGGGTTTTGAGCATCAGCCCCTGGGAGAGCTGTGCCCCTGTGCCTTGCAATGACATCACCCTCTTCTGTCTCTGATTGCCTGATTTAATCTTGGTTGTTTATATATATGACAGTGTATTGTGTGTGTGTTTTAATTATCTTGTTATAAGAGTTTATTTGCAAAGCTACTTCTTGTAGAGTGGTGTCAATAGAAAATCTAGCTGAAAAGCAGGCCACTGTAATCCAAGCACAGTTTAGCAGACAGAGATTAAGGTGAGATATAAATACGTACTGAAGAATAAAAGATGACACCTTCCATGGCAGAGCAATCAATGCTAGTTAAGAAATCACCTATTCAAAGAAAGCTAAACCCCATCTCACCTCATTTTCATTACCATTATTTTTATATTAGTTACCCAGTCCTGTTTTTTTATATTTTCATTTTTACTTTAGAAAAAGAAGGAGCAAATTGCCAGATTTTTTCTCACCTAAATTGGTGAATTGCTTTGCAGTAGCTCTCCTGCTACAGAATTACCCAATTATCTTCTAAATTATAAAAGTCAAATCTGTACCACCAACTGTTCCTGGAACTGCCAGGATGTGCAGTGTTGCAAAACTGTAGTAAAGAATGTAAACAAAGGAGCCCTACTGAGCAGGGAGATAGGCTGTCCACATATGCCAATCCCAGCGGCTTTAATCAAAGAAGAGATTGCTTCACAAATAAACTAAGCCAGTGCAACTAATAAACTCCTGCTCTAATTACTGGCTGCAGATGTATCAACTGAAGCAAATGAGACGCAGGCAGCCATTAATTATCTAATGAGGCCAGCAGTGTTTCTGATGAGGTGGGGCTGATTAAATATTAAACAGTAGCATATGGAGAGTGCCAAGAAGAAAAGACTGGAAGCTGACAATATATGAAGAAGAAAAAAAACAGCTGACAGAAAAGCAAACTTACTCTCCGAGAAAGGTAATTAGGACAGAGATGGAAGCGCACAACTGAAAGGGAACCTAGTGGGATCTGACATCTGAAGGTGTGCAGATAAAAAGGCTTCACATTAAAGGCATGCCAAAACACATTTTGGTACAGAGGCAGCTCTTTCTTTAACCCTTCTGAGTCATTATGAGGTGGGAAGCGTGGGGAGGGGAGAGAAAGGAACGTTCATGCCCACTCAAAACGCCAAGGCATCTGGATACACAGCAAATGCAATTCTTCTATTAATTGTCTTTTATTTAGTTAGTTGTTTTGCTGGTTTCAACCAGCAGGTATAAGGAATTAAATGACAAAAGTGATAACTTGAAGCTGCAGTGGGTGAGAGCCATAGAGGGGCATAATCGAATGTCGCCGGCCAAATAGATCGCAGGCGATCTATGTTGACGGTGGCGCTACAACTGGCCAGAACCATATTATCGAAAAAAATGGCCGGCCATCTTTTTGTTCGATAATAAGGTTTAGCCCGGCTAAATGCCTTGGATGTCGCCGGGTTTGAGATGGCCGGTTTTGTTTTTCAGTGATAATGGAAAAAAATGGAAAAAAAATGCCGGCCATCTCCAACCCAGCGACATCCAAGGCATTTGGTCATGGGAGGAGCCAGCATTTGTAGTGCACTGGTCCCCCTGACATGCCAGGACACCAACTGGGCACCCTAGGGGTCAGTGCGGTGGACTTCAGAAACAGCTCCCACATGCATAGCTCCCTTACTTTGGGTGCTGAGCCCCCCAACCCCCCCCCAAAACCCACTACCCACAAATGTACAACACTACTGTAGCTCTTAGGGATGAAGGGGGCAACTACATGTGGGTACAGTGGGTTTTGGAGGGCTCCCATTACCAGCACAAGTGTTACAGGTGGGGGGGATGGGCCTGGGTCCGCCTGCCTTAAGTGCACAGTGGTACCCACTAAAAGTGCTCCAGGGACCTGCATACACGCAGGCCTCTAGGACTTGTTGCTGCTGTATAACCTTGGCACACCAGTTGACACCGGAAGACTAATCTCTTTGAAAAAGTCCTTTATTTGAATAAGCACGTTTACTCACAGTTAACTGTTGATCAGAGGTTGTGCCCCACTGGCAAAGAGTCTCCCTGGTACTGAGATTACCAGTAGGTCAGAGCTGGTAGAATGGTGTACAATGCCCTCTTTCAGCCACATTCAAGGTAAGAACTAAGTTCTCTAACGTGGGTAACACATGAAAGGGATCTAAAACTGCCTTACAAAAATGGCCACTACCTCATGGACTACCGGAAACACAACAGGGCACACTCTAACCCAGTTAGCAGGGGGAAAAGCACCATGGATGTAGAAGCCACTACCCTACACCCACCTCAATGCATTGCTGATGTGACTCTGCAGTGCACCTAACAGAAAAGGTGTCACACTCACCCGAGAGCCAAATCATAACTAGGGAAAGACTGTCAGAGGATAGAACACATTCTGCTGTCATGGAGGTGGGTACGGCATTTGAGGCTGGCATACAGGCTGGCAAAAAAGGTTTTTATTTTTATTTTTTTTAGAATGGGAGGGGGTTGGTGACCACTGGGGGAGTATGGGGAGGTCATCCCCCATTCCCTCCAGTGGTCATCTGGTGAGTTGGGGCACCTTTTTGAGGCTTGGTCATGAAAATAAAAGGACCAAGTAAACCCGGCGAAATACTGCTTAACGCCATTTTTTTCCATTATCGGCAAAAGCCGGCTATCTGGTAGCCACGCCCATACCCGCCCATGCCCCGCCTTTGCTTCACCTCCGACACGCCCCTTTGAGCTTTCACCGGCGAGGTGACGGGAAAGCGGCGATGCTGTCAAAAAAAGCAGCTTTCGATTATACCGATTTCGCCGCTTTTCCGAAATCGCCGGCCATCTCCCGATTTGAGTCGGGAAATGGCCGGTGATCACTTTCGATTATGAGCTGGATAGTAACATAGTAGATGACGGCAGAGAAAGACCTGTACGGTCCATCCAGTCTGCCCAACAAGATAAACTCATATGTGCTACTTTATATGTATACCTGACCTTGATTTGTATCTGTCATTTTCAGGGCACAGACCGTAGAAGTCTGCCCAGCATTAGCCCTGCCTCCTAACCACTAGCCCCACCTCCCAACCACCGGTGCTGCCACCCAATCTCTGCTAAGCTTCTGAGGATCCATTCCTTCCGAACAGGATTCCTTTATGTTTAGCCCACGTATTTTTGAATTCCGTTACCGCTTTCATCTCCACCACCTCCCATGAGAGGGCATTCCAAGTATCCACCACTCTCTCCATGAAAAAATACTTCCTGACATTTTTCTTGAGTCTGCCCCCCTTCAACCTCATTTCATGTCCTCTAGTTCTACCACCTTCCCGTCTCCGGAAAAGGTTTGTTTGTTTGTTTGAAATATTTGAACATCTGTATCATATCACCCCCTGTTTCTCCTTTCCTCCAGGGTATACATGTTCAGGTCAGCAAGTCTCTCCTCATACGTCTTGTAACGCAAATCCCATACCATTTTTGTAGCTTTTCTTTGCACCACTTCAATACATTTTACATCCTTAGCATTGCCTCAGGTACAAACTTAGATTGTGAGCCCTCCTGGGACAGAGAAATATCCAGTGTACCTGAATGTAACTCACCTAGAGCTACTACTGAAAAAGGTGTGAGCAAAAATCTAAATAAATAAAATTAAATTAAGGTATGGCCTTCAAAACTGAACACAATACTCCAGGTGGGGCTCACCAACGACTTGTACAGGGATATCAACACCTCCTTTCTTCTGATTGTCACACCTCTCTCTATACAGCCTAGCAACCTTCTGGCTATGGCCAATGCCTTGTCACACTGTTTTGTCGCCTTCAGATCCTCCCTGCTGTTTTGGTTCACTGACCCAAATTCAATGGACAGCACTTCAATTCCTCTGCAGGACTTACCTGATTTTGGCAAGAAGCTTTTCACTTCACTGGAACAATGAAATCTGAAATAATGATATTGATAAATACAATTACTATAATTTTTATAGAGCTGCCAGCTCTATGCAGGGCTTTATAACACAGAATTGTTGCTTCTATTCTAGGGTATTTATAACTTGTGAACTTAGCTCTGGAAGCATTCAAGTGGTGTGTGTGTTGAGGTAATGGGTTGGAGGGGGAGACAGGTAAAACAGGTGTGGGGGAGAAGGAAGGAACTCTGGGATTGGCATAGCTAAATTAGGGTTGTTATTTACATTTAGGGTTGGAAGGACAGGACTGGCTGGAGCAGGAAAACTATGGAAATGTGGATCTGTAAGGCACAGTGGGCTTTTGCTGTGGCTGTGCTGGGTCTAGTTTTGTCACGTTCTCCCTTCCTCTCTCTCTTTCCTGGCTCTGCATCAAATGGGTGGTTGGGGGGTGGAGGGGAGCTTCACTGGCAGTGGCAGGTTTGTTGTCACAGCGGGTAGGGTATCCAAGCCAATGACTCTGTGTGGTTGAAAAGTATTTTATTTATTTATTTATTTATTGCATTTGTATACCACATTTTCCCACCTATTTGCAGGCTCAATGTGGCTTACATTATGCCGTAATGGCGATCGCCATTTCCGGAATGAGAAATACAAAGTGGTATTGCATTAAAGTTCATAAGTGATAGAGTAAATTAAGCAGTCAGGTATGGAGAGTTCATTGCCGGAATGAGAAATAAAGTGGCATTGCGTTAAAGTTCATTAGTGACAAAGTATCTAAGTAATCAAGTATAGAGCGTTCGGTTTTGTTCATTGCTGGTGTAAATTTCGTTGTTTGGTATTTAGGATGGATCGTTGTGGGAAGCCTTTTTGAACAAGTTGGTTTTTAGTGTTTTTCGGGAGTTTGTTAGGTCATGCATTGTTTTTATGACATTTGGTAGTGCATTCCATAGTTGCGTGCTTATGTAGGAGAAGCTGGATGCATATGTCAATTTATATTTTAGTCCTTTGCAACTGGGGTAGTGGAGATTCAGGAATGTGCATGCTGACCTTTTTGTGTTCCTGGTTGGTAAATCTATAAGGTCTGACATGTAGGACAGGGTCTCGCCGTGAATGATTTTATGAACCAGGGTGCAAATTTTGAACACAATACGTTCTTTAAGTGGGAGCCAGTGTAGTTTTTCTCTTAGGGGTTTGGCGCTTTCGTATTTCATTTTTTGTATTTCGTTATTTAGGGCAGTTTGGAGTTTCTTTATGATTTGTTCTTTGCATCCAGCATAGATGGCATTGCAGTAATCTAGGTGGCTTAGCACCATTGATTATACCAGGCTGTGGAATATTTCCCTTAGGAAGAATGGTTTTACTCTTTTGAGTTTCCACATTAAAACAGTGGGACCATTTGTAAGGAATGAGGCCAATGACAATTCATTTAGGGGAACAGCCTGTGGGTAAGGAAAAGAAGTCATGTGTGCAATGAAGACAGTAGGTGTAAATTTTAAAAGTGGCCTCAAAGAGAGACATCATCAGGCTGGATTTGAGTCTGACATGGTGTTTGTATGGGTGAAGTTCAATTAAAGGCAGACCTAATTTATCCAATTGGATTAATCTGCAGGAAAAGTTTGCTCTAAGAACAATCAGCATAAGGGCAGGGTAGTGGGGTGGGAGGGACTTTAAAATATCTACTGTACTTTTTATTTAGATTTTAGAAATTAAAATTAAAAGTGCATGAATCCAGAGGAATATATATCTTAAAAGTCTTTGTTTTCACTGATTTATCCTAGGGTTACCTTTTCAATTCCATGTGGAGTAAAGAAGGAACATGGGACAACAGTCTTCCAGGGATCTCGCATAATATTTAATTAAAACACAATAGTTCCTATTTTAGAAGCGCTATTTGGTTTCTAGGTATACATAAACCAGCATTTAGACATTTACACTTTATAAACATCTAAATTCCAGTTTAGAAAGCCAGGATTTACATAGTGTGCATACGGCAAATGAATGTAGTCTGGCCACGTTCTGGGTGGGACTAGAATGGTTCTAAAAAATAAATGTGTATTCCCCATTTCAGAAGGGGAATGCACGTCTATGTCCAAAAAGATTGGCATCAGGATTTATACTTTATGCTTTCTCCTTTCAATAAATATTTTGAAAACTAGACTTCCAGTTACAAAGTTAAATCTGTCATTAAGTTGTCTTTTCCTTAAAATGAGTCCAATATTCAAAGAATTTATGCTCTTAACTTTGGGGTCCTTTTACTAAAATACATTAGAAAATGGGCTTAGAGTGTTGAAAATGGGCACGAAATGTGCAAGTTGTGGACATTTCAAAAAACTATGGGCTCCTTTTACCAAGCTGCGGGAAAGGGGGGGGGGGGGCCTGCACTGGCATTGGTGCATGTTTTTGAGGCACGGCGAGGCCCCCTTTTAAAGCAGCAGGTAAAAAGTAGGTCTTTCTTTTTTTCAGGAAATGGCCATGCAGCAAGTGAAGCACTTGCCTATGGCCATTTTGGGGGCAGCCCTTACCACCACCCATTGAGGTGGCGGTAAGGGCTCCCGTGCTAACCTGGTGGTAACCGGGCAGTGGGTGGCACTGTCCGATTACCGCCAGGCATACACCGGCGCTACAAAAATAAAAATATTTTTGTAGCAACAGATATGATGGTGTGCTAAGGGTGGGAGCTACTGTCGGGCTGCTGTGGTAGTCCGGCGGTACTTCCTTTTTAGCGAGCAGCAAGCCTCTCTTTATAAAACGGGTTGTATGCATATTATTAAGGAATACATCCGATCTGTACCTAACTTAGGCTCAGGTATTTAGGCCTGTAGTCGCAAGAACAGCACATGAGCATATTCTATAAACTATGCTTAACTGTAGGTGTATTTTATAGAATTGCGCTAAGAACATGGTTTTTTAGTACCAATTTTTAAGGTGCCATTTATAGAATTTGGCTTTAGTGTGGCCCATGTTAATGCGCAATAGTGCCTAATGCAGTTTAGTTAAAAAAGGCCCTTAATTTAGGATTATTAATTTACTACTACTACTACTCATCATTTCTATAGTGCTACTAGACGTATGCAACACTGTACACCTGAACATGAAGAGACAGTCCCTGCTCGACAGAGCTTTCAATCTAATTAGGACAAACAAACAGGACAAACAAGAGATAAGGGAATATTAAAGTGATGATGATGAAGTAAGGGTTCTGATCAAGTGAATAAGGGTTAAGAGTTAAAAGCAGCATCAAAAAGGTGGGCTTTTAGCTTAGATTTGAAGATGGCCAGAGATGGCGCTTGATGTACCGGCTCAGGAAGTCTATTCCAGGCATATGGTGCAGCAAGATAAAAGGAACGGAGTCTGAGGTTAGCGGTGGAGGAGAAGGGTGCAGATAAGAGATTTCCCCAGTGAACGGGGAGGAATGTAGTGAGAGATGAGAGTGGAGAGGTACTGAGGAGCTGCAGAGTGAATACACTTATAAGTAAATTAGAGGAGTTTGAACTGTATGCAGAAACGGATAGGAAGCCAGTGAAGTGACTTGAGGAGAGGGCTAATATGAGCATAATGACACTGGCGGAATATTAGTCGTGCAGCAGAATTTTGAACAGATTGAAGAGGAGAGAGATGGCTAAGTGGGAGACCTGTGAGTAGTAAGTTGCAATAGTCTAAGTGAGAGGTGATAAGAGTGTGGATGAGGGTTCTGGTAGTGTGCTCAGAAAGGAAAGGGCGAATTTTGGTGATAGAAAGGAACGACAGGTTTTAGCAGTCTGCTGAATATGTGCAGAGAAGGAGAGGGAGGAGTCGAAGATGACCCCAAGGTTATGAGCTGATGAGACAGGAAGGATGAGGGTGTTATCCACAGAAATAGAGAATGGGGGAGGAGGAGAGGTTGTTTTAGGGGGAAAGATAAGAAGCTCAGTCTTGGTCATATTTAGTTTCAGATGGCGCTGAGACATCCAAGTAGCAATGTCAGACAGGCAGGCTGATACTTTGGCCTGGATTTGGCTGGTGTGGAGAGGTAGATCTGGGAGTCATCAGCGTAAAGATGATACTGAAAACCATGGGATGAGATCAGAGTACCAAGGGAAGAAGTATAGATGGAGAAAAGAAGAGGTCCCAACATTTCTAAAAATGGATCTCAAAACTATACAGTATTTGCTATAAAATTATTGAAAGAATAAATATGATTAAAGGGCCCTTTTACAAAGACGTACTGAAAAATGGCCTGCGGTAGTGTAGACGCATGTTTTGGGCACGTGCAGAATCATTTTTCAGTGCACCTGTAAAAATTGCCTTTTTAAAATTTTTGCTGAAAATTGCTGCGCGTTCATTTTGGGTTTGAGACCTTACCGCCAGGTCTCATGCAGTAACTAGGCGGTAATGGTTTACATGCGCAAAATGCTGATTATCGCCTGCGTGCCAGAAAATAAAATATTACCTGACCGCGTAGTGGACGCGCGTCAAAAATGAAATTCCTGCAAGAGCCATGCGGTAGCCAGGCGGTAACTCAAAATTGACGTGCATTGGGCGTGTATAGGTGCCTATCAGGCTTATTTTTGAAAGGGATCACCAGCGATCTTCCGACACAAATCAGGAAATCGCCGGCGATCTCTCAATCCCGGCCAAATTAGTATTATCGAAAGCCAATTTTGGCCGGCCCCAATTGCTTTTTCGTTGCGGCGCCAATCAACCTTCAAGGGGGCGTGTTGGTAGGGTAGCGAAGGCGGGAAGGGGACGGAGTGGGGCGGGGTTATGAGATGGCCGGTTTCACCTTATTAAAAAAAAAACGCCGGCTCGAATGAGTATTTCGCCGGGCGGACTTGGTCCGTGTATTTTTAGGACCAAGTCCCAAAAAAGAGCCACAACTGACCAGATGATCACTGGAGGGAAGCGGGGATCACCTCCCCTTACTCCCCAAGTGGTCACCAACCCCCTCCCATACACACACACACACACACAAAAATTAAAACATTTTTTGCCAGCCTGTATGCCAGCCTCAAATGTCATACCCAGCTCCCTGACAGCAGTATGCAGGTCCCTGGAGCAGTTTTTAGTGGGTGCACTGCACTTCAGGCAGGTGGAACCAGGCCCACCCCCCTACCTGGTGGTTAATGTTGAGCCCTCCAAAAAAAACCCAAACCCACTGTACCCACATGTAGGTGCCCCCCTTCACCCCTTAGGGCTATGGTAATGCTGTAGAGTTGTGGCCAGTGGTTTTTGGGGTGGATTTGGGGGGCTCAGCACACAAGGGAAGGTTGCTATGCACCTGGAAGCTAATTTTTTTTAAAGATTTTTTAAGTGCCCCCTAGGGTGCCCGGTTGGTGTCCTGGAATGTCAGGGGGGCCAGTGCACTATAAATGCTGGCTCCTCCCACAGCCAAATGCCTTGCATTTCACTGGGTTTGAGATGGCCGGGTCCGGTTTCCATTATGGCTGAAAATCGGAGCCGGCCATCTCATCTACACCCGGCAATCCACCGGCGATCCTATTCTAAACCTGGTAAGCGATTTGGCCGGCGCCAAGCATATTTCGACAATATGCTTGGCTCCGCCCACTTACGGCGCCGGTCCCGAAGATGGCCGGCCATCAATTTCGCCGGTGCCGTTCGATTATTCCCCTGTATGCGGCTTAGTAAAAGGGCCCCTTAGATTTCTCTCCTTAATAGAAACAGTTTGTCCTATTTTTAAAAGACAAGGAAAAAATAAACCTTGCCTTCCCAGCCAGTTTCCCTTTGATAATGCTCATCTTTCGAATAGCCTCCTTAATATCTCTCTGCTACTCTTTATGTGGAGGCTTCTTAAATTCAAACAGGATTATTTTTTATTTTATCACAGAAGAATATGTAAATCAATAGAAAACATTTTAATGGCTTTTTGTGCCTGTGGCCCTTTTTACCTAAATTTCCATAAATCCAGTTACAGATATTGCTGTTGCTACAGCTGGGTGTTCTCACAAATGACAAATGAACATGTTTTTTTATAAACCAACCCAATAAGACAATGTGAAATGCTGTCTATGCAAACCATAGAATTTTAATTTCATTAGAACATAAGAACATAAGCATTGCCAGACTGGGACAGACTGAAGGTCCATCAAGCCCAGTGTCCTGTTTCCAATAGTGGTCAATCCAGGTCACAAGTAGCTGGCAAGATCCCAGAACAGTAAAACAGTTTATGCTGCTTTAACTAGAAATAAGCAGTGAAATTTCCCAAATCCATTTTACTAATTTGATTCAAGTTATAAATCAACAATTGAACATAATATTCGGTTCTCTTTTATTTTGTATAAATGTTATATAAATGGTTTAAACTAAGATTTATGGGCCATCTACTTCAACATAGAATTTAAAGGCTTATTTCCAGTACCCACTTAGTCCATATTAGTTGCATTGGACTTAGAGGTTTTTGGAAATAAGCCCTTCAATTATATCTCTGCCTGAGTATGATTGAAAGAGGTTTGGACAAGTTCCTGGAGGGAAAGTCTGTAAAAATCAGTAGCCAAGTAGATCTGGAAGATCCATTGCAAATCTTTGGAAAAGAGCTATGAGAAACAGAGCAACATCTTAGATCTGCTTGATACATGTAACCCAGACTAGCCACTGTTGGAGACAGGATGCTGAGCTCTATTAAACTTGGAACAATACTGACTCATCTTTGGTTGCTTTTCTAAATGGTGAGCTGCTATATCAGGACAGAGAGAGACGGTTATGCTGGTCCTACTGCACCTAGGTGCAGCATTTGGTTTGATTGGCCACTCAATTCAATTTCGTGCTTGGTTGACCTAGGAATTGGAAGTACTGTATTAGTCTATCCACTACCTCTCAGATAGATCTTTCAAGGTGAAAAGAGGTGCTAGGTTATGTGTTGCCAGTAACTTGGGTTGCAGTGTTACTCAAGGATCCATCTTGACCTCTGTCATTTTGACATTTCATGAACTAGTTTATCTAAACAGTTTAATACTCTGAACTCTGTTGCCCCTGACATATCAGTATTAAACAAGTATTTGCAAGATGTTGCCAGATAGCTCCATGATCACAAATTAAAACTGAATCCATGAAAAAGTGAGGTCCTAATTAGATTGTAAGCTCTGTCGAGCAGGGACTGTCTCTTCATGTTCAAGTGTACAGCGCTGCGTACGTCTAGTAGCGCTTTAGAAATGATAAGTAGTAGTAGTAGTAGTTATATATCCTGAAAGGAAATCACCGATGTCATTGGTTGCTCACAGAGTATTAGATACCCAAATCCCACTGAAAGATTAATTTACTATGTTGGAAGTACACATCAATCAGGAGCTGTCACTCCACAAATTTCTTCAGTTGACATGATATGTTTCTGTGAAACTATCCACTTTCCCAGCTTGCATTCTGCCTGCCCTTCCCTTCCTATCATACAAGGCCCCTATCATACATGGCCACTATCTTCCATTCCAAGAATCCATACATAGTCTGAGTAACTTTTGATTCCAGCTTCACTTGTAAACCTCGGATCAGTTCAGTAGTTTGTGCATTCATTTTGCTTCAGCACATTTGTTTGGTTAACCCCATTCTCCTTCTTGATCTTATCACCTGCTGCTATCACCTGACATCACCTGTCTTCAGCTGTTTCAATCCACTGCAGTGAAACTCTTACACAATGCTTGATGCATGGATCATATCTCTCCCCTGCCCAAAGCTGATCAATGGCTCCTGGTCTTGGCACAACTCAGCTGTGGAATGATCTACCTACAGACTTGAAAGCTATTGACGAGTTAACCAACTTCCGCAAATCTCTGAAAACTCATCTCTTCCAAAAGGCCTACAAGGAAAATACATAGCCTACAAACTACTTCAACAAACCACACAATTACCACAGCTCACCTCTAATTTACCTAACACTTCCCGTCTATCCTCCCTTACCCAATCTTTAAACAGCAAGAATTGTACCTGTCATCATGAAACGACTATGCTTATCTTCTCTTACCAACATTAAAACTATAAGAAATGTACCTGTTAACACGAAATGATTATGTCATAACCACACTCTGTAAGCCACTTTGAGCCTACAAATAGGTGGGAAAAGGTGGGATACAAATGCAATAAATAATAATAAATAATTTATGATTTTGATTTTAGTTTTCAAGGGTCTGGCTCAACAATTCCTTTGTTATCTTATTGACCTTCTAATAACATATTCTCCCTCATGCGAACTTTGCTCATCATAATCTGCTCTGCTTTGTCTTCCACCTCCATCACAGCTGTGCCTTGATATTTCTAGAGATGCAGTCTTTGCTACTTTCTTTCCCAGAATATTCATTTTGAGTTCTTGTTTCTTAAGTTCAAGAAGCAGGTGAAAGACTTCCTGCTTCAGTTAGCCTTGGGATAGATTTCCCCTTTACTCAGCTTTACCTCAGAAATATTCCCCTATCAGCTCCTTATCTCCCATTCCCTGTCTCTGTCCTCTAGCCCCCTCATGTTCTCAATTTCCTTTTGCTTCTCTGTTTTTCCCTATCACCTTTCTCCTTAGTATTTTTTCACTTGATTATAAATAGCTTTGCTATACATGTTTTGGTGTGTAAATGGTTGTATAGCAAGTTTCTGTAAACTATTATTTTAATATGAAATAATAATAATTATAATGGAGCTTCAAAACTTTTCTACTGTCATATGTCAACCAGAAACTGAGTCTTTACTAACTGTGAAAACCTTAATTAGACAGGAAGAGCAGAAGAGGGGCAGATCATACTTCACCTGTTATTCCCATGAGTTGGGCGATTTTGTTTCTCTCCTTGGTCCCATGTGGCAACCCTCAAACTAGCAATGTGAATTTCTCACTGCAAGTTTCAATCACACAGAGGCCATCTTCATTTCCCATCCTATACATCATCCCACCCAATAGACATGGCATGAAGAGGGAGTAGAGGTAGAGTTAGTGGTTGCCGTGATTATATAATATCAGCCCCAACACCAAGTTATCTTCAGCAGTCGCCAACTCAGCCCAGCCTAACTCAGTGGTTCTGAAACCTGATCCTTTAGGCACCCCAGCCAGTCAGGTTTTCAGGATGTCCAAAATGAATATTCATGAGAGCTATTTGCATGAAGTGAAGGCAGTGCATGCATATCTTTCTCATAAATGTTCTTTCTGGATATCCTGAAAACTTGACTAGCTGGGGTGCCTAAAGGACCAGGTTTAGGAATGACTGGCCTGATTGTGTCAAAGGCTGGTATAAGTGCTCGTGCCCAGCTTTAGGCAGTTAGGCACATAAATGCTAGTATTCTATAACATGTGCCTGTAAAAGGTAGGTATGCCTGTGGTCTGCCCATGCCCCTCCCATAGCCACACCCTCTAGTAGGTTTATGCGATAAAATTTTTGGATGCATGTTATAGAATAGCAACTAAGGGCAGTTGCATATGTAATTGCTAATTTACGCCAATTAAGACAGACTGTAGCCTATTATTGCTCATTAACACCAATTGTCAGCTTATGCTATAACTTGCATGCACATCTTTATACCACTTTTCCCTGTAAACTGAGCAGGAGTCCTCCACTTACAGCTCTGCCAGTGGGTGGTGCTGTTTCGCTATCACAATTTCAATAGTGAGGGACAGGTAAGCTCTGCAGGACTCCAGGGAAACACAATATTGAAACACCCCCTACCCCACACCGACAGCAAAACAGTTGAAGGACTATCGCTCAGCTTACAGGAAATAGCGCTTTCCACACAAAGCGTAAAGTTAGATGCACAAGTTTATAAAATCTGGGGGATGATGAATAAGGATGTACATTCATTTGAAATGACACGGGAAATGTCATTGTTTTTAATCCCAACCTGAAAAAAACCCAAAACAAATTACAGTACAAACTGTGATTCTAGCAAACTGCCTAAGCCTCCCAATCACAACCTGAACCCCCTCCCAATCACCCAACCCATCCCTGACCCCTTATATTCTCCCACAAGTGTCAGCATTAACACTTCCCCTTCCCCCAGGTTTCAGCATCAACTTCCACCCAGCCAATGGAAGATGCAGCCAATCCTGCTTCTCACCTCCTGATCCCACACCTGGCTCTTACCGGCGTTCCAGGTATGATCTCCAGTCGCTCATACTCATTGCTGTTACAGGTTCAAAATAGCACCTTGACCCCTAGCAGTAATCTTCCTGCATGTTGCCCTTATTTGGCAAATTGACCCCTAGCCCATGAGTGCATTTTCAAGTTGTACACCCCTAATGATGACTAATTGAATAAAGTATATTTTTATATACAGCATTTATATATGATGAATATATCGGAACATTATACTCACAATTAGAAAATTATAAAATACAAACAGAAGCTTAAGGACAGTGTATTCTTGACAGTCTGAATCTAGCATCTGGTGACATGCTGTACAGCTTTTAATGATAATTGTGAGTAATTAAATTGCGTACAGGAAGTTGCTATTAAAAATATTTTTCAATATGGTGTAGAAACTATATACATTATAGCATCAAGAGAAGAATAACAGTGGCAGAATGAAAGTCGGGAAAGGTTTGCTGAAGCTCGTTGCCTCCACTCAGTGTGAAATTTAAAACAGAATGCATGATTTAATATCATTTTTCCACAGCTGCAGCACTGCTGAACCATTTTCTAATTCATTGTCAGGCTATTTAAATCCCAAAATAAATCAATAAATCCTTCATATGCATCACATGAATTATCAGTAACTTCAGGTTAAATGAAGATAAAAGGCTGGAATGTTTAAACAATCTAGTAATGTCATCCCTTGATATATCACGTAGGACAAAAATTCATTATTTCTGTTGCATGTACTACTGCTCTAAACTTTCAGTTTATCATAAAACATTTCAATTTATGGTATAACTAGCTTGTATACAGCCTGTAAATTCTCTTATCAAAGCCGATGTAAAGTGTTTTATAGTCTATAAATAATAGAGAAATGATAGGATCGATCCTTCTTAATTTGTCTTGCACAACTGTTTTCTTACTTTTTAAATGTCTGTGGTACACTGTTCTACATATTGGCTGGATATAGATTAAAGTCAGGAGGACTGTAATTTCCTTTCACCTTTGTAACACCTACCTTGGGTATTCCTAGAATAGTATTTTGGCTTCTGGAATAAATTTATTGTTTATATCATAAACAACGGTTGCTGCCTTTTGATTATGCTAATATACCCATCTCTTCTGCAATCCCTGCTCACCATCTACATACTGGTGGGTTTTTTTTTTTTTTACTTTATCAGTTGCTTTTCCTTGTATTTCTGTTGACTTTTTCTGAACTGCATAAAGAAAAAAAAAAAGATGCTCATATGGATAGCAGTACTGAAATAAAAAGAAGCCCATCTGTCCTTCTCCGTGTCAGCATAAGGTCATGAAATGTGTTTCAGAACGCTCTGAGGAAACCATAGTAAAAAAAACCACATTGGTGTATTCAATGTGACCTTATGCTATGATGGCAAAAAGACTGGCTTTTCTGTATTCAGATCACTAATCTGCATAAATGTAATGACTTTAGATTTTATTGCTTCTTACAATGTGGTAAGAGTATTTTTAGCACAGTGTGTATGCTCTGCTCTTTTTGTTCAGTGTGTCTCAGGTATTTTTCAGCCTAGAGTGAACAGCACATGCTAACAGTTAATGTAATCCATCTGTTGCCCTGTTGCAGTATAAGTATGGGCTCCAATGGCATGGCTAGGACTGAATAGGCCCCCGGGAGGAACAATTAAGATGGGCCCCCTGTAACACCATCTCTCCCAAGGTGGTGAGGACCAGAGGAGGATGCAAACAGACCTGTATAGAATACCTGTCACGGTAAATCCAAATAAATAATAGAAATAAAAATTAAAAGGCAAAATATCAGAGATGCACACTTCCCAAAGCTGACATATTACAATTCAAAATTCAGGGGAAAAAAACATTTTTTCTGCTTTTGTTGTTGAGCATTGCTTTTGTCCCAGTGTTTCTTTTCTGCTTTTCTCTATTTTTTTTTCTTTTACAGGATCTCTTGCTCTTTGGTATTTCTTTTCTCTCTATGTCCACCATCCATCTTTCCACTGCATCCCTATCTGTCATGACCAGGGTATCGCCTCTGTGTCCCTGTCCTTATCCTCCTCCATTTTTAACATCTCCCTCTGTGTCCCTATCCCTCCTTTTTGTGTCAAGCAATGCCACTGTGTTCCCATCCTTATGCTCCCCCATGCCAGCATCTCTTCTCTCTGTCCCTGTTCCTCCCCATGTCCAGCTTCTCCTCTATAATTTCCCTTGATCCTGCACTCCCCATCCCTGAACTTCTTCCTTACCTCATGGTCCAACATTTCTCTGTCTGCCCTCCATTGATCCACATGTCTCTCCCTCCTCTCTTTCTCTTCCCTCTGCTTGCCCCCTATACCCCAATTCTAGCCATTTCCCCCTCTCTTCTCCCTCCTCTTTCGTCCAGGTCCATCTCTCTCTTCTCTCTGTTTCCTTCTCGCCAGGTTCAG
The DNA here is from genome assembly GCF_901765095.1 of Microcaecilia unicolor. Classification (NCBI taxonomy): domain Eukaryota; kingdom Metazoa; phylum Chordata; class Amphibia; order Gymnophiona; family Siphonopidae; genus Microcaecilia; species Microcaecilia unicolor. Next base: position 43,318,770 of record NC_044038.1, read on the forward strand.
TATTTGTCCCCCTCCTTTGCTGCAGGTCTTTCTTTCTTTCTTTCTTTCTTTCTTTCTTTCTTTCTTTCTTTCTTTCTTTCTTTCTTTCTTTCTTTCTTTCTTTCTTTCTTTCTTTCTTTCTTTCTTTCTTTCTTTCTTTTCCCTCCCCCCAGGTCCATAATCTCTCCAGCACCCTCCTCCCTCTCTGCGTGTTCAGAACCACTGCAGCACCATCACCCCCCACTGGTCCTCTAGAAGCATGGCAAGCTCTGAACACAGGCTGCTTATGAGCCATCCCTTCCAGGACCTTCCCTGCACCATATCCCACCCACACAAAATTACATCAAAGAGGTGGGATGCAGCGCAGGAAAGGCCCTAGCAAGATTAGCTCACAAGCAGCATGTATTCAGCTGCTTCTTCAAATGCCCACCACATGTCTGAGGACTGGCACGAGGTTGGGGGGGGGGGGGGGGGCGGTGAAGCTGGAGAGGTGCCGGAGCAAAAGAAGGAAAGTGAAGGATGATAATCTAGACTTGCAAAGAAGGGGGAGGGTTCAGCTGCAGGTGGCTCCTACCATTGGATGGCCCAGTCTCTCGGCGGCCCTGGCTAACAGATGATTTGCATACTATTAGCAATGAGGATTAGGAAGTTTCTTTATGGCGCTGTTTCGGTGGTAATTACTGGCACTGTTCCATACAGCGCTGGAGTTTTGAACATCGGGGCACAGTTGCACTGATACCGGGTTATAGATTCTATAATGGATTCCTAGGTTTCTAAGGATCCTACTGAATGGCCTCAGGGTGTCTAAATGGATGTGCCCAGTTATAGGACTGCCTTCTTGGTGACTTGAATAATTGACATTTGAAGTGGGTTCTGAAAAGTTCATGTCCCTAATGCTGGAATCTCCTATTTACTTATGAGACTTTGTTTATTTTTGGTGTTACCAGTCAGGTTATATTAACAGGGACTCAGTGATCTATCATAACAGTCTGTGCAGTGTTTGTGTGCAATGTATTTCTCCCATTTTTCAAGAAAGAAGAGCCTAAATGGTAGTAAAATGTTTTCTGCTATTCTTGCTGTAGCTCATGGAGTGCCCATATCTGTATGTGATCTAGCTGTAGATGGAGCTGTTGTAAATTACCTTTTTTTCTTTTTTTTGTAAATAAATCAACCTTATTTATGGACTATGAATTCTGGTCTGAACTCAATGCATTCGTTCTTGACCTTTTAATGGAGCAAGAAATGATTTGGTATCTCAAGGCCGTTACTTTAAATTATCCAGAAGGTCTCCTATCCATACAGTCATCTGGTCAGCCCTACCAGCAGTTTAATTCACTCCAAGGTCCACTACACTGTCTGCTTGACAACAGCTGCTATGAACTTTAAACACTCGTGTTTCAGACTTTGTCCCAATCAGGGTTTACTCATATGATGTTATTATTCCAAAATTCTTTTTACAGCCTGGACCAAAATGATCCAAGAGACCCGTATTCAAAAGAAGAAAGGCTTTTTGAAAAAAAATCTAGTGTTGGCCATTTTTTCTGAAGAACAGCCAAATACTCTGGGGAAAAGGGGTATGATTTGGGGTAGGGTGAGAGCGATGAAAAAGTGTATACATTTTGAAGGTAATTCTATGGCATGGTGTTGATGCTTCACTTTAATGAAACCCACGGAAATGCCTACGTGCCGATCATATTCAGGTAGGCACAATGTTATGATGCACCTGTTTTTTGTACATGTGTACCCATGAATATTTTAATTACCAAACTGTGAAAAAATAGGGCCCTGCGCTCGTGGCAGGGGTCCTTTTTGCCACACGCTGTGGCTCTTTTTACCGCAGTGGGTAAACAGGTCAAAAAATGGCATAGCCATGCACTAAGATTTCACTTACTGCGTGACCATTCAGGGGGAGTACTTAACGCTATCCATTGAGATAGTGTAAAGGGCCCAATTACCTCTGTGTTAGCACTGTACTGGAAAATATCTAGCTATTTCCTGTAGTGCGAAAAATGGTAAGCACCAGGGCCGGAGCTACCGCCAGCACCCATGTTCGGCCGGAGGTAGTTCTATATTAGAGTGTGGTAAGCCCGCTTTAGGTTTAACATTGCCCTTTGGGGCCTTTTTACTCAGGTGTGCCAAAACATAGCCTGCGCTGGTGTAGACGCATGTATTGGATGCTCACAGGTCCATTTTTCAGCACACCTGCAAAAAAGACCTTTTTTTTGGGACCGAAATGGACGTACGGCAAAATGAAAATTGGCGCACGTCCATTTTGGGCCGGAAACCTTACTGCCACCCATTGACTTAGCAGTAAGGTCTCACGTGTTAACCAGGTGGTAATTGTCAGCGTACATACAATGCCAATTAGCGCCCAGTTAGTGCCGTGTGCCAGAAATTAAATTATATTTCTCAGTACACGTAGTGGACACGCATAAAAAATGAAATTACCACCTAGGCTATGCGGTAGCAGGGTGGTAGTTCCGAATTGGCATGCATTGGGCACGCATAGGCGCCTATCCTGCTTATAATCGAAATAGAAAAACGCCTATATTATGACCCAAATCGGGAGATAGACGTTTATCTCACAAAAACGAATAAAGCGGTATAATCGAAAGCCGAATTTGGACGTTTTCAACTGCACTCCGTCGCGGATGCGGACAAAGTTGATGAGGGCGTGTCGAAGGCGTGGTGAAGCCGGAACTGGGACGTGGTTATCGGCCGATCAGAGATGGGCGCCTTTCGCCGATAATGGAAAAAAAATATGCGTTTGTAGCGAGAATTTAGGGCACTTTTCCTGGACCCTGTTTTTCCACGAATAAGGCCCCATTAAGTGCCCTAAATGACCAAATGACCACTGGAGGGAATCGGGGATGACCTCCCCTGACTCCCCCAGTGGTCACAAACCCCCTCCCACCACAAAATATGCCGTTTCACAACTTTTTATTTTCACCCTCACATGTCATACCCACCTCCCTGGCAGCAGTATGCAGGTCACTGGAGCAGTTATTAGGGGGTGCAGTGGACTTCAGGCAGGTGGACCCAGGCCCATCCCCCCCCCACCTGTTACACTTGTGCTGGTAAATGGGAGCCCTCCACACCGCCCCTCAAACCCACTGTACCCACATGTAGGTGCCCCCCTTCACCCCTTAGGGCTATAGTAATGGTGTAGACTTGTGGGTGGTGGGTTTTGAGGGGGATTTGGGGGGCTCAACACCCAACGGAAGGGTGCTATGCACCTGGGAGCTCTTTTACCTTTTTGTTTTTTTTTTTGTAAAAGTGCCCCTTAGGGTGCCCGGTTGGTGTCCTGGCATGTGAGGGGGACCAGTGCACTACGACTCCTGGCCCCTCCCACGAACAAATGCCTTGGATTTATTCGTTTTTGAGCTGGGCGCTTTCATTTTCCATTATCGCTGAAAAACAAAAACACCCAGCTCACAAATTGTTGAATAAAACATGGACGCCTATTTTTTCCCAAAATACGGTTCGGTCCGCCCCTTCACGGACCCATTCTCGGAGATAAACGCTCATGGAGATAGACGTTTTCGTTCGATTATGCCCCTCTATGTGGCTTAGTAAAAGGGCCCGTTTGTGTATAGGTAAACAATGATTTACATGTGGGAAATGCTTTATTGTGTTTCTTGTTCTGGCCTCTCCTGCTTTATTAAAAAATATTAGGGATGAGTAGCCAGAAAATGTTTTCATTATTTTTTTTGTTTTATATTTAATTTTGAAACAAACGTTGCTAATAATTTGCACTGAGTGCACATACCCCCTAACTCTATAATCTTCCATGCGCATTTTTGCACTTAGGACTAGATTCTATAAATGGTGCCAAAAAATCGACACTGAAAAATATAAGCGCTGAGCGCTATTCTATAAAGATCTGCATTTTAATTGAATAACAAGCTAATTAGCATCAATAATGGGCTTTATAACAAGCAATTATAGGCACTAATTAGATTCAATTAACATGTATGCTTGTAAATTTTATGTGTGAATTGGAAAAGGGGGTGCAGAAATGGGAGGATCATGGGCAGATTGGGGCAGATCAGGGGCACAACTTTAATTACGTGCATACTTATAAAATAAGGGTGCTCTGCACCTATACATTTGCACCATGTTTTTGTTGGTGCAAATGGCCATGCCAAAATGTAGGCATGATCCCCAGGCTTAAGCTCTATTCTATAAACATTGCCTAACTTTAACCATGGTTGTAGAATACCGCTACGTGATTTTTTTCAGTGCTGATTGTTTGGGTTTCATTTATAGAATTCTCCCCATATATGTACATACTAACAGATTCAATGTAGGTCACCCGAAATTGGGTGTGGCATCCAGATGTACGTGCAAACTAATTAGTCAATTGCCAATGTCAACATCAATATTTGCTTATTAATAGCAGTTTTCCCTAAAAACAAGGGTTCAACGCAATGTACAATTGGGAGTAACCCTAAAGTCACACATAACACAGTCTAAACATAATAGATAATTAAAAAAAAAAAAAACAAGTTAATATGGTTAATAACAACTTTTAAAAAATAAGTTTTCAAAAATTTACAAAATGTCAAATAACTTCTCTCAACTCTGATTGTTAATGGAAGAGAGTTCCATAGTGAGATAACAATAGCCACATAGATAATATTAAATACCCTGTGGAATCGTAGCTTACCAGAAGACAAAGGGCAGAGAACATGTTGTTTAAACAATCTTAAAGAATGGCCAAATAAAAACTTAAGAAACTATATTTATTAATAAATGCAGAGTGGAACCATAAATAATCTGATATAATAAGCAAAGTGCTTTAAATGAGACACATCCAACTACTGTAAGCCAGTATAGTCTCGCCAAATAACCCAAAACACTAGTAAACCTAATTATTTTAAAACTTAGTCTCACATCACTTTTTTTGTATTAATTGAAGCTTTTTTAAATATTTAGAATAAAGCCCCAAGTACAGTACTCAAGATGAGGAAGTATCAAGTGAACTAAAAGTGCAAAAGTCTCCTTGGAGAAAAATGATCGTATCAGTCTCAGCTGTCTTAATTTAAATCGTCTCTTCCTCCATCGATGGTTAACTTGAGGACCATAAGACCAATTATTAATATTAACTGCAGTTAATTGGCACTTAATTGGATTTGTTTGCACATCTGCCTATACACTATTCTATAATGTTGCTTGCCCAAAATGTCTCACGCGTAGCCCAAAAAGTAGCATGGCACTGGGTGGGTTAAGGACATTCTGAATAAAGCAGATTGTATTTAACCTTGCAAACTGTGTTACTCATGGAAAGATAATGCCAGATTTGAGTTCCAAGGGAGCATCAGGCCAAAATCACATGATCTGATACCCGCAAAGAGCCTCTTAAAATGGTCAGAGCAGAATCGTAACTCCCCAATCCCTATTCGGCATCACTAATGTTTATGTTTATTTTTATTAAAAAGCTTGCTATCCCGCTATTTCTGAATGACAGTCATAGTAGCTTACAGTTTAAAAAACTCATAATTAATTAAAATAGAAAAGAACACCATAATAAGACAGAAAAGCGAAGACCAGTGAACCAGAATCATGCATACACATTTGTGAAAGATCTGGGAACATATTAATCTTTATTCCCATCTTCATGCTATCATCATATAAACATTCCTTCACCCCTTAAAATACCCCGGCATGATCGCCAGTTGCTCCTTCACATCAGCTGCAGGCATCAAGATGCCACAATCAGCATGATCAGGTATATATGTGAGCACTAAAGACAGTCATAGAGGTCAATGTCAATATTCATGCCTAAATGCCAGAGATACACATATAACTTCTAATCTAGTATTCTATAAGTTACACTTGAATGAGTTCTGTCCATCTTCCACTCAAGTTCCGTCCATGTGATCACTAAGGATGGACTGCCAGAAATTTTTCATTTTGTGTTGGTTCCGATCTTCTTTCTGGGAATGTGCGTGTTTTAGTCATTTTCTTTTGGCCATATGGTGGTAGAACTAGAGGGCATGAATTTAGATTGCAGGGGGGCCGACTCAGGAATAATGTCAGGGTGGTAGATGCCTGGTAGATGCCCTCCCATGGGAGGTAGTGGAGATGAAAACAGTAATAGAATTCAAAAATGTATGGGATAAACAGAAAGGAATCCTGTATGGAAGACAGAGAACCAAACAAGCTTAGTGGTGATTAGATGGCAACAGAAGCAAAGCCAGTGCTGGGCAGACTTCTATGGTCTGTGACCTGATCATGGCTGGACAGATTCAGCTTCAGTAATCGGAGAACAAGGCCAGTGCTGGGCAGACTTCTATGGTCTGTGCCCTGATCATAGCTGGACAGATTCAGCTTCAGTAGTTGGAGAACAAGGCCAGTGCTGGGCAGACTTTTACGGTCTATGCCCTGATTGTGGCTGGAGAGATTTGGATGGGATGGAGAGGGCTTCAATGACAGCTTTAGTAGTTAGAGAATAAGACCAGTGCTGGGCAGACTTCTACAGTCTGTAACCTGAAAATGGCAAGTACAAATCAAGATCAACTATGCAGGTGTAGCATCACATCGTACCTTATGCTATAAATTTTTCTTGTTGAGCAAACTGGATGGAGCATAAAGGTCTTTATCTGTCATCAACTACTAAGTTACTATGGGGCTCATTTTCAAAAGAGAAAAAGGTCAAAAAAGTGGCATAAAGTAGCATTTGGCATACTTTATTGAATACACTTAGGTGCATTTCATTTTGGTGCTGATACTTTAGCTTGATATACAGAATCTAGTCCCATAGTGAATGTGTAAATGTGAGCACCTTGTTTATGGAATCACCCTTTTAATTCCTACGCTGCTTACTAACTACAGTAACCTGTATTCAAAGACCAAGAGAACTGGAACTAAATGATAACTTGTGGGCTGTTTTTCATAGATTAAAAAATAATTAAACATGAAAATTAAACATTAATAGATTTTGACATATCTGTAGGTTATAAACACAAAAGATCTCAAGAAAACCTGGGGAATCACAGCTAGAAAGCTGTCTAATCTGCAGTTAAAGAGGTCTATTATCTCTCACTCCCCATGAGAAAGTGAAGCAGAACTGATTTGATTAAGAACAGATTAACCTCTCCAACACAGCTACCCCGGGTTTTACACCTGCCACTTTAGTATGACAATTTATACTTATTTGAAAAACCATGAGACACTAAATTAAACATTACCCTAATTAGAAAAATGTCATATGTTTTACAGTAGGGGAACAAACTGCTCTAAATCCTCAAACAGACATTGTGCATCAGACACTTTCTTCCGACAGAACTCGGGGCATTGAGGTTTGAAGTCATCATTCCTGATTCTGAAGTGAATTTTATTACATTTTGTTCTGTATTTGCATTCATGTTTTATTTTACTGTGATTACTTCCCTTAGCTGTACAAGCCATTCCAAATTATTGAAACCAGCTGTAAGGGTATGCCAGTTCCAATTTTGTAGCATATTATATTATGCTCATTGTATCACTTTGATGAAGATATCAATAGGCAGTAGGCATCAATAAATTTGGCAACTGTATTTGCAGACATGGTGAAGTGCAAGGAACCTATGCAGTGTATAAGTTTCTGCCCCCCCCCCCCCAAAAAAAAAAAGAAAATGATGTATATATGCAGTGCAATAGCAGTAAATCCTTCCAATTACAGTACAAAATAGGGCATGTAGTACCTTTCATGTAGAATACACCAAACTTGCCTTTTGTGCAGTTATCCTTTATGGCTGCATAAAGATGCAGCCACTACCTTGTTGAACTTAGCTGGATGAACTCAGATAGGGGAGGGAAGGCGCTGGATGAACTCAGATAGGGGAGGGAAGGCACAACTTGGAAGAAACCATGCAAGGAGCATAGGGAAGAATGTAAAGAAACTGGGGGGGGGGGGGGGAAGAAAGAGAAGAGGTGGGTAGAAAGGGGATAGGGTGGTGGGATGGGGGTGAGTTGGGGCAGGTGAGGGTGAGATTAGGGTAGGACTTTTGATGAACCAAATGTGGTGTGAGGCAGAGCCAAGGGAAGGGAAGACCTTGTGCAAGGCTAGATTTCCTCCTTCATCGATGGTGTACAGTGCCAGGTGTTGCTTGCTTGATAGCTGCTTTCCTTCCACTCCTTATGAACTGTCCACTTGTCTCTCACTGTCTGAGTTCTTTCATTGAGTGGTAGAAAAACATTTGACAGCTCCTTCACTGAATCGAGCAGGCAGTGGACTAGCTTGTGCTCTGGTTTCTGACTCCAAGGCATGATCTAGAAAGTCCAGCCAGTGTCTTCACTGTTCTCTGGTCAGCAAGGTAGGCTACTCTTTCACAGCTGCACTGGTGAGGTGAGGCAGAACAATAACACTTCCAGTTTGAGGAAAAAAGGGGGAAATAACTACAGCTTGATAACACATTTTTCAGCACCATGTTTGGGAAATCTTGATTAGGGGGTGTGAAGAGCATCTTACAGCAGGTGGTACTAGTCTGCAAAGACTGAGGTTGAGTCAGAGGGGTGGGGCTCAGACCAGGCTGGAGTTAAATGCCCTGAGGCTGAACAGATCAGAGAGACCCTGCATGCAGAGGTCTCCAAGGGTGTGGCAACAGGGCTGCAGTATCTGGAAAATGTCTGGAGAACAAGAGTGACCTTAGAAAGGAGTGCTACCCCATAAGTGACAGAGCAGAAGAGGATTGAGGTAGGACAAGTTTGTCTTACAACCTGGTACATAGTATAACTTGGGAAGTCATGGCCAAGTGGTACCCAGTGTAGACATTTAAAACTGGAAAGGTGGAAATCCAGGAAGATCAAAGGTAGTTGGGTTGCCTGTTGGAGGGGTGACCAAACATGTGTTGTGGGCCTATAGGAGCAAACCATAGGAGAGAGATCTTGTGACTACAAAAAGTGACTTTGTATGTTTTTTTACCTCTGCCCTGTGGAGAGAACAGATTACACATTTTTCTGCATGCAAATAAATATTTTCCTTTCATCTTTAACCCCTGTGTGACTGTGTTTACTGAGGACCCTGGTCTGACCATGCAGTCACATTACCATAAGGGGGAACAAAAATGTGAGTTATAGATTACAGCTGGTGTACTTAGGCCTATCTGTTTCTCTTTTGATTCTGGAAATGTGTGTGCACTAGTGGAAGTATAGGGGGAAAGGGAAATGGGACTTGATATACTGCCTTTCTGAGGTTTTTGCAACTACATTCAAAGTGGTTTACATATATTCAGGTACTTATTTTGTACCAGGGGCAATGGAGGGTTAAGTGACTTGCCCAGAGTCACAGGGAGTTGCAGTGGGAATTGAACTCAGTTCCCCAGGATAAAAGTCCACTGCACTAACCACTAGGCTACTCCTCCACTCCACTCCACTCCACTGATATGGTGAGGTAATAGCAGCAGCTGTTTGGGGTGTGCTGTTTTTTTCAAACATATGTTTGTTCCATAGATGTTGCATAGTTTCATAGCAAGCATCTTTGGTGCTGGCATGGGTCAGGATGTCTTGGGTCTTCAGTCATTCTGTTGTCCATCTTGGTTTGGCTAATAGATTTGGTGTCATTCCTTGAGGTAGGGACATATTAGGGATGGTTCTTGTTCACAGGGATGTAATTTTGGGGGGAAAATTGTACTTACATTGAGGGACATTAATGTTGGGATTGACAGGAGTAGCCCTCTATTAGATCATCTCAATAATACTGGAACTACTCAGCCCTAAGAGTGAACTCATCAAAAAACAAGGGAAAAGTACCTCAGTCTCAACACTGGTGAGTTCTTAAAAACTCAAAATTTCACTAAGAATACCATGATAGGTTCTGAAACAAACTCCATTAACAATGTCCAAACAAATATTTTAGTACTTGTGTCAGCATTTTAGAGAGTGTGAGGCTCTGCGAACGATTTTGCAGTGATTTCTTGGTTTATTATGCAGTGCTGGAACTTTACCACTTGGATTGCAAGCTCCACATAAATTGATATAAGATAAGTGCATTGGCTCATTTTTGATAAAGGGTAATATATTGTTATGTTGTTATCTGGTTAAATAGTTTGTGAAGTATATATAAGTACTAAAATATTTTTTGGACATTGTCTTATTGTACCATTGCACTGTTTGTTAATGGAGTTTTTTCAGAACCTATGATGGCATGCTTAAGTGAGATTTTTAGTCTTTAAGAACTCACCAGAGTTGAGACTGAGGTCCTTTTTCTCCTTTTTTTGATGCGTTTGCTCTCGGTGAGTAGTTCCAATATTATGGAGATGATTTAATAGTGGTCTATACTCTCCACTCTTTGGGGTCCTTTTACAAAAATGCAGCAAAAGGGGTCTGCGCTGGTGTCAGTGCGTGTTTTTGATACGCGCCGAGGCCCCCTTTTACCGCAGCGGGTAAAAGGCAGGTCTTTATTTTTTTCAAAAACTGGCCATGCGGCAAGTGAAGCACTTGCCATGTGGTCATTTCGGGGGGTGCAGCACTTACCGCCACCCATTGAAGTGGTGGTAAGGGCTCCCATGCTATCCCAGAAGCAACCGGGCAGAGTGTGACAGTGCCCGAGTACTGCTGGGTACACACCAGCACTACAAAAATTGAAATATTTTAGCTATGCCAAAAATGGCATGTGTTGGGGAGGGAACTACTGCCAGGCTGCTGCGGTAGCCCAGTGATACTTCCCCTTTAGTGAGCGGGCTTACCACTGCTTTGTAAAAGGGCCCCTAAATTTGTAAGATCATTTTCAGGAATAGCCCTTATCATTGGGAGCCACTGCTGTGATTATTGGAGGCCATCTTGTTGCTTTCCTCAGAAAGAGTGTATTCGAATTTCAGCAATTGATTGGCTATTCAGGGTAGTGGCAGTATTCTGGTTGGGAATGTGATTGAGTGAATTATGCATATATGTTAAATGGTACAATTTTTGGGTGAATAGAAGTTTAGGTCCTTTCCAGCATAGAATCCTATTATCCCAATATAGTGGTGCACCTCAATATAGTTCATTGATTACTGTTGCACACTAATTTTGCTTCACATTTCTCTTATCTGTTCACAGTGTTCTTTTCAATATTTTAGGAATACCTTTTTTTAGACCATGCCTCCTAAAAGATTGGCTACCAGAAAAAAGAAGGAGGTGGATAGGGATGACCCACAGGTGGCAACAGATGGGGTAGGCAGCAAAGAAACAGGTGCAGCAAAAGAGACCATCCAAACTGGAGTCATTACAGAGTACAGTTCCACCCACGAAGCATTCAAAGCATGGTGCAGCTAACAGGGACAATTTTAGGACCCCTTGTCAGCGCTGCAGAGACATGTGAAGGAGACGGCTTCAGCTGGGTGAGGTAATCTCTGACAGATATCTGGAATGTTGTTGCCATTCAGATCACTTCCCCAGCTGCTCCACATAATGGTAGGTCAGTGGCTGTACTGCCTACCACTCAGAACATATCCTCTCATTCTGATACCCTGGTGTCTGATAGTAGTGGTGAAGATTTAGTTCTGACAAATGTTATGAAGAATGCCATTAAGGCTTTCAAGAAGAAAACAAAAGTCAGCAATAAAGTGGTACAATTTTGCCAATGTGTGATTGGGTCTTTCAGTTTCTAGCAGTGGGCACATAGCCACCAGCTCTGTTGTGGTGGCCCCCACTATCTCACTGATTGTGGCCCATTCTTTATGGTCCTTGAGGATATTCTTTGTGAGGTAAACCAACTTTCTAGCAGTGTCCCCAAAAAGATTAAAAAGAAAATATGGTGGCATGATTTCATAGACATCTTTTGTTTACTCTTAAGAGACCATGATAGGGAAGGTGAACAATCATCTAGGGAAAAACAGTGTGATTTTAAGTACAAGAAGCCACATATTTACAAGTTCATTAACAACTGAGTGTCAGCATTTCACATTTTCATAAGCACACAGGTTGTGGATGGACATCAAGTTCAGAAAATTATGGGTGAAGACAAAATCCATTACATGGTACCACAGAGTGGTAGACCTGTGATTGGATGAGACTAGTTTTTCAGGGTATGGCAGGGGGTCCTCTCGCTTTCCCTGGAGGCAGACGTAGGCAGTTTAACACCAGACAGGGCACATGATCCCTTGTAGGTTCAATTATTCTTGCTCCAACTGTGGTTCTTTTTACCCTGCCTTTTAGTGCTAGCCCCCTGAGGATGTCACCCCCCCCCCCAACACACACACACACACACACACACAACCTTCCAGCAACAGCATCATCCTGAAGTTCCTGGACCCTATCCAATTCAACGTTTAGCCATGGGTCCCTGGCTACACTGTTATCCTTAGGTGTTTCCATGCTCACCAAGGAAATTATTGAATCTGCCTGCCATCTATTGTTCATACTTCTGGACTCATTTTACCTGCTAGGTTTCATATCTCATGGACCTTATTAGTTTGATAAATGCATACCCAAGAACTACACCATATTATGTGTGCATTTGGAAAGGTTCAGCTGTTTTCTTCATTGAGTTGTAGAACAGTTGACTGGGGGGAGGCACTATCATTCACTATATCAGGATATTATCTGAAATTTCTTTAATAAACTTGAAACTTGAAAAGTGCTTTCTTACTATATGGCAAAACCATGCATGTCGTTCTACTTGCATTTAAGGAAGGCATTCCAAGGGTCTTATTTAGAGATGCACATGTTTTCTGTTTGAAAATTATCCCACTGAAAATACCAATATGTATTTATGCCTGCTACTTAGTCTGCATAAAGTTTTCAAGAGAATGTATGCACATATGTTTGAAAATCCAGAAATGGCTCAGCTATTTGAATTTGAACCAGAGAGAGTTTGCTCTTCTGGACCAAAGCAACTTTCCATATTGTAATAGCCTGGTAGTAATCCCACTGGAATGGTGGTAAGCTCACTAGTGCCTCTCCCTGCAGGACTGCAGGAAACCGGGTGATCAGCAATCCAGCTTCCCCCCTTCAGTGGTCCAATCACAAAGTCTCTCAAGGCAACCGGGCAGTTAATGAAAGTCTGTTTATTCCTCTGCACCCACGTCCCCTTCCCCCAATACAGCTCGCATAAGCAGTTGATGTCAAGCACTGTCCCCCCCAACACAGTAATTCAAAAAGGGTCCAAAGTCTCAGCAAAACTCCCCCTGTGTAAATTCCAGTTCTAAAGTTCAAACCTCCTAGTTTTTTAATGTTAAAGTCTTTTCTCCTGAGTGGTTGTAGGATGGCAGCACACCTCCCTCTACACAGCAACTGGACTCCTGTGACCACCCAACTGCCTTCAAACCCTTGCAACCCTCCACCAGAGTACAATCACAGTCCACATCCATTTGTTCATCCAAACCTGGCAGTCCTGCACGCTCTGCTTCTCCTGCTTCCACGCACTCCATTAACTCTGGCTCCTTCTCAGCCTGTCGAGTTAGCTCCTCCCTCCCAGGTGGAAGGCATCTTGTATTGATTTTTGACCCAGGGGAATTGAGTCTTTCCATTACTGCTCCCCCTCCTGGTCACTGAGCGCCATAGCTGCTGCTCCCTCCAGTCTTTCCCTCCCCCTCCCCAATGTGAAGTCCCTGACAGGTTTTTGAATTCACCTTTCTGCTTCCCTTTCCCACTACCTTCTGGGATGTGTAGTTTGGCCCTGCACCTGATCCTGCCTGGCTTGAATTCTCCCACCTTATCACAATATATACAGTGGGGGAAATAAGTATTTGATCCCTTGCTGATTTTGTAAGTTTGCCCACTGACAAAGACATGAGCAGCCCATAATTGAAGGGTAGGTTATTGGTAACAGTGAGAGATAGCACATCACAAATTAAATCCGGAAAATCACATTGTGGAAAGTATATGAATTTATTTGCATTCTGCAGAGGGAAATAAGTATTTGATCCCCCACCAACCAGTAAGAGATCTGGCCCCTACAGACCAGGTAGATGCTCCAAATCAACTCGTTACCTGCATGACAGACAGCTGTCGGCAATGGTCACCTGTATGAAAGACACCTGTCCACAGACTCAGTGAATCAGTCAGACTCTAACCTCTACAAAATGGCCAAGAGCAAGGAGCTGTCTAAGGATGTCAGGGACAAGATCATACACCTGCACAAGGCTGGAATGGGCTACAAAACCATCAGTAAGACGCTGGGCGAGAAGGAGACAACTGTTGGTGCCATAGTAAGAAAATGGAAGAAGTACAAAATGACTGTCAATCGACAAAGATCTGGGGCTCCACGCAAAATCTCACCTCGTGGGGTATCCTTGATCATGAGGAAGGTTAGAAATCAGCCTACAACTACAAGGGGGGAACTTGTCAATGATCTCAAGGCAGCTGGGACCACTGTCACCACGAAAACCATTGGTAACACATTACGACATAACGGATTGCAATCCTGCAGTGCCCGCAAGGTCCCCCTGCTCCGGAAGGCACATGTGACGGCCCGTCTGAAGTTTGCCAGTGAACACCTGGATGATGCCGAGAGTGATTGGGAGAAGGTGCTGTGGTCAGATGAGACAAAAATTGAGCTCTTTGGCATGAACTCAACTCGCCGTGTTTGGAGGAAGAGAAATGCTGCCTATGACCCAAAGAACACCGTCCCCACTGTCAAGCATGGAGGTGGAAATGTTATGTTTTGGGGGTGTTTCTCTGCTAAGGGCACAGGACTACTTCACCGCATCAATGGGAGAATGGATGGGGCCATGTACCGTACAATTCTGAGTGACAACCTCCTTCCCTCCGCCAGGGCCTTAAAAATGGGTCGTGGCTGGGTCTTCCAGCACGACAATGACCCAAAACATACAGCCAAGGCAACAAAGGAGTGGCTCAGGAAGAAGCACATTAGGGTCATGGAGTGACCTAGCCAGTCACCAGACCTTAATCCCATTGAAAACTTATGGAGGGAGCTGAAGCTGCGAGTTGCCAAGCGACAGCCCAGAACTCTTAATGATTTAGAGATGATCTGCAAAGAGGAGTGGACCAAAATTCTTCCTGACATGTGTGCAAACCTCATCATCAACTACAGAAGACGTCTGACCGCTGTGCTTGCCAACAAGGGTTTTGCCACCAAGTATTAGGTCTTGTTTGCCAGAGGGATCAAATACTTATTTCCCTCTGCAGAATGCAAATAAATTCATATACTTTCCAAAATGTGATTTTCCGGATTTAATTTGTGATGTGCTATCTCTCACTGTTACCAATAACCTACCCTTCAATTATGGGCTGCTCATGTCTTTGTCAGTGGGCAAACTTACAAAATCAGCAAGGGATCAAATACTTATTTCCCCCACTGTAAGAGAGATTATCATTCCAAAAGCTTTATTTACCTTTACCCAAAAACAAATCAGTCTTTCTTTGTTTGTCCAATCTTCAATAGAAGCTTCCACTTGCAGCTCTGTAACATTTCATCAAAACCAGAACAAATATGATAGTAGGATTATGGATAATCATGTTCCAATTAAAGTTGAAATTTAATATGCTTTTTTTTCTCAAAATATAGTTTTAACTATTTAGTCACACAAATACTTAGGGACTCTATGGTTAATTTTGAAAATAACCTTAAAATTGTAGGACCTACAGTGTTGTAAAAACATGGATAATTTATTGAACAACCTATTACATTGTTTTCAGTTTGTGAAAACCATGATATCAGTAATCATGCAACAGTTTGTCTCGTTATATACCATAATAGTTCACCTATTGGTTATATTGTTATATTTAAAGCTTGAACAAAATTGTGTACAATCCAAAGGGCTAGGTTCTATGTACGGCACTTGAAAATTCTGTGTGGAAAAAAATACGCCTAGGTATATTCTCTAAAGTATGCCTACATTTTATAGAATAGGCTTAAATTTCTGTGTGGTATATAGAATATGGCAAGCACCTCTCCGTGTGACCAAATTATTTGCGGCCATTTATGCCATGTTTTATTTGGCATAAATCCCGGTACCTAAAGTCATAGAGCATAGATTTTAGAAATGATCACACCCCACCCTTTTGCAACTTGGAATTTAAGAGCACCACATTACAGAATACGCTTAGCGAGTTGTGCATGCAAATCTTAATGCCAATTAGTGCTGATAATTGCTTGTTAATATCCAATTGACAGTGTTGATTAGCTAGTTAACCAATTAAGCTACTTGCATTGTTATAGAATATGCTTTGGTTTCCAGGCAGAAACTAAGACATAATATATAGAATCGCAGGGAAAATGCAATAAAGAGGACACAGAAAAAAATGTCATTGTAATAAACTATTGCTTTCCTTAAAATAAAATAAAAATGTATACATAGACAATGTCAAAGCACGTAGGGGTCCTTTTATAAAGCGGTGGTAAGCCCAATGCGGCTGTTTGCTAAAATGGAAGTACTGCTGGGCTACCGCAGCAGCCCGGCGGTAGTTCCCATCCCCAGCCCATGCCATTTCCAGCTCTACAAAAATGTAGTGCCGATGTGTACATGGTGGTAATCGGGCAGTTCTGCCCGGTTACTGCCGGGTTAGCTTGGGAGCCCTTACTGCCACCCTCAATGGGTGGCAGTAAGTGCTTCCTCAAAATGGCCGCACTTCACTTGCCGCATGGCCATTTCTTTTAAAAAAGAAAGATCTCCCTTTTACCTGCTGCAGTAAAAGGGGGCCTCGGTGCGCATCGAAAACGTGCCGACAACAATGCAGGCTCCCTTTTGCCGCAGCTTCATAAAAGGATCCCTTAATCTTATTGCAGCTTCAGTTGTGTCATTGTATGGCACAATTATTACTCCTTACTTGGATGATCTGATGGATCTGGAGCTGATGGCACAATAGACAGTGTTATCCATTGCACAGAATTTAATGAGACAATGTGAAGTTCAAATTGCACACTACGCAACATTTTTCTCCTCAGCTCAATCTATATCAAGTCGATATGCCACTAAAGCCTAACATTTGTTGCATTTTTCCAATTTACTTTTTGTCAATGTCCCTAAAAGTGCTGAACCTATCAAACTGCCTTCACCCACTCAAATTTCAATAACGGAGCTGTAGTGTCCTTAAGCGGCTCCTATGCTTTAAGGAAACAGCTGTTCTTCCTGCCCATTTTACATCTGTAAATCTTTTGCTGATGTTGGATTTCTAAACTCCTATGTTCAGCTGTACAATGCAAACATGTAATTTTTTTAAATGATGCTATAGTTTATGATTAACGATTCTATGTTTGATCGAAAGATATATACTTTGTAATGAGTAAGAACCAGTTATGATTCTGTGGCAGATGAAAACTTGCAATTAAGGTAAGGTTAGTTGTAGTTTTGAGAGCTCTTCCTAGCTAAGCATGTTCAGGGTGTAATCAGAAGAATCTGGGACTAAGTCTGTATTTATGTTTACGGCTGTTCACAACAGTAAAGTGGTTTACAGTCATGTTGACCATATAAAATAGAAATTGAATGGGAAAATATATACAGTAGGTAGGGATTTAGTGCTAGCTTCCCCACCCCAGCTGTACCCAATACTCTCAATCCACAAAAGCCTAATGGAAGAAATAGGTATAAAGACCTGCCTTAAGCTTAGGTAAGGATGATTCAAGTCAAATATTTCAGGATTGAGTGTCATACTAATGGAGAAAGAACTTAGAACTTAAAAGGCAGAATCATGTGTCAACTCAAGACATGTTTAAGATTGAGAGAGAACTGCCAAGAGTTTATTTATTACATGAGCACAAGGAGGGCAAAGGAGCATGTGGAGTCAGTACATTAGAAAGCAAAGCTGGCTGACCCATGTGCATCACTTTAAAAGCCAAGACTCTATAGGTTATTGGCAGCCAGTGATGCTCTTTAAATAGTGGAGAGACAAGGCCATTAGATTTAGCATAGTGAAGATATCTCATAACAGTGTTCTAAACAATTTGTAATCTTTTGAGTGCTAGTTGGCACACCTCATTATAAAGAGAAATACAATAATCCAAGTGGCTGATAACCAAAGCATTAATCAGAATATGACTAGCATCCAGAGATCTGAGTGATCTAATTTGACATAGTATGAGGTAGCATGATTTGACAATGGAAGCAATTTGAGGTTCGAAAGAAAGTTCATTATCGATAAGGATTCCTAAGAGTTTAAGCTGATTTGCTGCCATTAACAAGGGGTGCAAGAATAGGTACATAAGTATGATCCATAAACCACATAGCCTGATATTTATCATAATTGAAGATCAGATAGTTGATTGTAAGCCATAGTGTAATTTGGGAGAGACAGAGGTTGAAGAAAGTTAAGTCTAGGGAAGGAGAGTTTTTTTTCTTTCAGATAGGCAGCATCAGGTGCGTTCAGAATCCAGTCAGTCCAGATGGCTTATTTTACCTACCAGAAGGCCACAGGGCTCTGCTCTATTGGCTATGTTGTTCAATATATATATTGCAGCAATATGCCACCTCCATTCCACACTGGATGTAAATTATCGATTTTTCATAGTTGATTTACAATATTTTCTCCTTGTGTGCAATACAGTAGTTCAAACTTTTTGATTATGTTGCCTTTGTATCGAGTCATTAATGCTTTGGATGACTCATAATAAGCTGACCTTCAATATCAGAAAGATGGAAATAATGATCTTAGGTCATTTGTATCATCAAACAACACCTCATTCACTTGATATTGAAAGCTGGTGAATTCCTGTGGCATCCCATGTGAAACCCAGACCTAAATATGAAGCTTCAAATTAAATCAATTGTTCAAAAAGCCTTCTTCAAACTGCATGTGATTTGTCTTTTGAAGCCTTTTTGAACTGATGAGAACTGTTGGATTTGTCTTGCTATCCTTGGTAGTTTCTAAGTTATACTACTATAGTAGCTTATATTAAAGCCTTCCAGAAGCTTCATTGAGGGCTCTTCAG
Organism: Microcaecilia unicolor; assembly: GCF_901765095.1. Classification (NCBI taxonomy): domain Eukaryota; kingdom Metazoa; phylum Chordata; class Amphibia; order Gymnophiona; family Siphonopidae; genus Microcaecilia; species Microcaecilia unicolor. The sequence continues at coordinate 43,337,542 of NC_044038.1, forward strand.
CTTATTCAAAATGCTGCAGCATGAGGATTGACTAGGATATATAGAGCAGATCATATTACCCAAGTGTTTTTTGAACTTCATTGGTTTCCACTTAGTTGGAGGAATTAATTTAAAGTCCTTGTTTTTGGTTTTCAAATCTCTGAGTAATGATGCTCCCCTTGCTATTAGTTCAGTATTAAAAATGGTGGTGCCTCACAGCATGCAGGGTAAGGCAATGACAAACCACTCCTGAATCATGCCAAGAAAACTACATTGTGTGGTCACCAGGAGTCAGTTTGACTCAAGGGCACATCTGAAACTGGAACGATAGTAAATAGCTCACTCTGCAGCCATTATGATAAACAATCTTGGAAGAATGGCTTCAACTAACATACACTCACAATTTCTGTGTTTGTCTGACAGAAGAATACTGAAAGGGGGAGAGGCAGTTTGAAAGGAGTGATTCCCCAACTTCTATATCATTCTGTTTCAATGCTGCTGAAGAAATGCGTTGGGCCATTTTTTGGAGTAGCTTATTTCTCTGGAGCCCTTAGTCCAATATGGTTCATTTTCAAACTTGGAGCAAATTTGGCCCAGTTCCTTTCAATATTCAGATTATTTCTCTTCTCCCCCCCCCCCCCCCCCCGAGAGACAGGCAGACAGACATACATTCTTGACCCCTTATGTATAATTGTTTCCAATATCCGTTTAAGTACTGGCACGTACACGCTGAGAAGCCCATTTTATGCCACTCTTTTATTTTTGCATGCTACAATCTATATGTGCATTCCTGGAATCCTTAAATATCTAACTATATAAATGAGAGGTGACCGACTCACCCGCAAATGCGCAGTAGAGAGCAGCTGTTTTGCGCTTGCGCGGCACGTCACAGGTCTCTCCTGACGTCAGCTGATCATAACCGCAACACCTACTACTACTTATCATTTCTAAAGTGCTATATTAAACATACACAGCGCTGTACAGCAACCCTCCTCTCTCCCCTACCCCCCTCCAGCCACCCATGTCCAGTGACTCTTCTCTCTCCCCTGCCCCCCCTCCAGCCACCCATGTCCAGTGACTCTTCTCTCTCCCCTGCCCCCCCTCCAGCCACCCATGTCCAGCGACCCCCCTCTCTCCCCTGCCCGCCTTCAGCCACCCTTGTCCAGCGACTCTTCTCTCTCCCCTGCCCCCTCCAGCCACCCATGTCCAAAGACCCTCCTCTCCCCTGCCCCCCCTCCAGCCACCCATGTCCAGCGACTCTCCTCTCTCCCCTGCCCCCCTCCAGCCACCCAGGTTGTCCAGTGAATTCTTCGAGGCAGGCAGGAAAGATCCCCAGTCTTGCCTGCCTGCCCACTGCCAGCGCTGACTCTCCCCCGCTGCCAGATCGCTCTCCAAAATGGCCGCCGAGACTTCACCAGAAGTCTTGTGAGGCTGCCACTGGAAGTCTCGGCGGCCATTTTGAAGAGCAATCCGGCAGCGGGGGAGAGTCAGCACCGGCAGCGGGCAGGCAGGCAAGACTGGGGATCTTTCCTGCTTGCCCCGAAGAATTTGCTGGAGAACCTGGGTGGCTGGAGGGAGGGGCAGGAGAGAGAGGAGAGTTGCTGGACATGGGTGGCAGGAGGAGGGGCAGGTGAGAGGAGGGTCGCTGGACATGGGTGGCTGGAGGGGGGCAGGGGAGAGAGGAGAGTCGCTGGACATGGGTGGTTGGAGGGGGCAGGGGAGAGAGGAGGGTTGTAGTATATAAAAGTGTACTGTAGACATCCACTCTCATTTCTTGCTTTGGCTATTTCATTACATTTTTCACAACAAAAATGTTGCCCGTTTTAACGGGCTTTACGACTTGTGTTTTATAAATGACTCCATGTTCAATAAGCCTTTAGTAAAGTACTCAGGAAATTGTGCATATCCTGGACCTGCCAATCCTTACCTAAATGCCCTATAAAAAATTAGCTTCTAAATGTAAAAGTAAGAAGCAAATATGCATGAAATTGATGTTCTATAGGGCTGTGCATGCTACAGTGCTAATAAAAAAACAGAAGAAAAGGCAGTATATGGTTACTATTGGGAATATATAATGATGAAATTATGGTGACTTATGATCCCGTCTCAGCAGCAGGTAGGGATGAAAGACATCTGCCCTTTACACCAGCCCTTCACAACAGCTATCCAGTATAATGTGAAAGCCTCAGAGAGTCCTGAGTAAAAATTTCCCCCCTTACCAAGCATCTCAGCTTACCATCTGTGCATCTTCAATAACCATTTAAAAAGACAAGCCTTTTGTCCCTTGCTGGAAGTATGAATGCCAACTTTCTAGAAAATGAGAAATTTAACGAAGTACTATAATTCTTCCCAAACACCGGCTAATACGTATCTTGATGAAGCCTCACTTGAAAGATGAATAGAAAGCCACCACAGTGAACAGTTACTAAATCTGTGTTGTTCCAGACATAAAAAAATATAGTTTACATTGAGTAAGGGTCCCGCGTGCACTTTTTTCCTTTCCCCACAAAATTGCGCCTTCCATTAAATGCATCCTATTTATGGACTAAAAAACTGCAGGTTTTAGTGGACAACTTGAATATGTTTACACAAATATCCACTGTATTTCTCACTGCCACTTACGGAATGCCACAAATTTCGACAGAAATCTGCAACAGTTTAGCTGTCTGAGAATGCCTTTCATTAAAAGGAAGCAAAAGGAAAATAACATTAGATGTATGTTTGTATATATAATCGATACCATAAGACTGTCGGGGTCCTTTTAGAAAGCTGCAGTATCTACAAATGTGTGCATACCGCAGCTTGCGTTTGTCCACATTAAACTTCATCTGCCATTTGGATGCCCAGTCTTCCAATTTCCTAAGGTCTTCCTGCAATATTTCACAGGCCACACATGTTTTAACAACCTTGAATAGTTTTGCATCATCTGCAAATTTAATCACCTCACCCGTCGTTCCAATTTCCATATAATTTCTAAATATGTTAAACAGCGCCGGTCCCAACAGAGATCCCTGTGGCATGCCACTGTTCACCCTCCTCCATTGAGAGAAATTACCATTTAACCCTACCCTCTGTTTTCTGTCCAATAACCAATTTCTAATCCACACCAGAACCTCGACTCCTATCCCATGACTCATTTTCTCAGGAGTCCTGCCCTCAATGACCCTGCTGGACCACCAGGGATATGGCAGGGGGTCTTCCGGGGGTGGGGGAGTCTTGATATGGGCTGGGAGGGGGAGGGAAAGAAGGGAATACTGGCAGGGGGGCTCAGGTGTTTAGTTAAAACAAACAATAAAAAGAAAAATTTTAAAAATGTTATGTGGGTCAGCCTACCAGCCAGGCCCACATAAGTGCTGCCCCAAAAAATCTCCAATACTCAGTGTCGGTGCCCGGCCATGGCCCGGCACTGAATATTGGGGGATAAGTTAGCCGATGACGATCGGCATTAAAACAAAAACACTGACTGCAGATGGCTGAATATTGGGGGGGGGGGGGGGGGGGGGTTAAATCAACAATGAGTGTAATTATATTCTTTATCACGAGTCTTTCATTGGTGTTTCTGGGACATAGACCATAGAAGTCCGCCCAACTCTGTCCTTATGTTCCACCTACTGGAATTGCTGTCAAGGCCTGCTCCAGCCTATTGAATATGTCTTATTTGTGGGACCCAGACTGTAAAAGTCTGCTCAGCAAAGTAGTCTGGAACCAAACTTTGCAAGACTTTAAACAGAAAACAAACATGTTTAAAGATAATCCTGGCCTCTATTGAAGAAATGATCCAACTTGACTGAGTTTCAGCTCAGCCGCATCGGGGGTCACTTTGATTTCAAATTGAATGAAATGATAGTAATGAAATGCTCAGCACTGTGATTCACTGTTCTTTATCCCATTATACCTGCAAATTCCAAAACATGTTTTGAAATCAAAATGACCCTTGATGCAGGTAGCTGTTGCTTTCTGCTGTTGTTTCTGTCTCACCTTCTCCTGCACACAGTCAGGTTGGTGCAGTGCATTGTCCTCCATATTCTACATAGGTCACCTAAAGTTAGGTGCACAAACTTGGAGCAGATCCCAGATCCGCATGCAAACTAATTAGTTAATGAGCAGTTAGCAATCAATAATTGGTGTTAATTGGCCCTCATTTGGATTTATGCACAGATCTGCCCTATAACATGCAGTCCTAAATTTATTGGCATGCAACTCAAAAGGAGGTGTGACCATGGGAGGGGCATGCGCAGGTCAGGGGTATTCCTGGAATTTAGGCGCAATGTTCTAGAATAGTGTCATTTAAACGCCCAACCGCCATTAGTTGCGCACCAGCATTTACACCAGGTATCAGCAGGCATAAGTGCTTGTGCTCAGAGGGGTCCCTTTACTAAGGTGCACTGATAAATGGCCTCCGGTAGTGTAGGCGCGCAGAATCATTTTTTTAGTACACCTGTAAAAAAATGCCTTTTTTAGAGGGGGCTGAAAATGGACGTGCAGCAAAATGAAAATTGGCACGTGACCATTTTGGGTCTGAGACCTTACCACCAGCCATTGACTTAGTGGTAAGGTCTCATGCGGTAACTGGGCGGTAACGGTCAACTCGCGTTAAGGCCAATTACCACCTGTGCACCAGAAAATAAAAATATTTTCTGATGCACGTAGGGGACGCGCATCAAAAATGAAATTACTGCCTGGGCCACGCGGTAGCCGGGCGGTAACTCAGAATTGACATGCATTGGGTGCGCATAAGCACTATAGTAAAAGGACCCCAGAGTTAGGTGCGAGTTTTGAGCTAAGCTAGTATTCTGCAAAGGCGGCTCTGTACAGAGTGCTCTTTGCAGAATAGTAGGTTTAGCGCGACTCTATCCAGCGCCTAACTTTGGACAGCATTTACTGAATTCTCCCCTGAATTTGTAATTTCTGATATTATTTTGTCTCCAGGCATGCTGTCCTACACCTGCAGCCTTTCTGTGAGCATAGTGACATGCTTCAATAAGTGCCCTGCCACATCTGCATGACACCTAGATACTGTGGTAGTTTCTCTGGCACCCTCAATCGTACCAATAGCATCCTGAATTCTCTGGGTGAAATCTGTAGAGAACCTAGCTATGCTGTCTAGGCCTGATGACAACTAGAAACAAGAAGGATATGGAGTAGACCACTAGATCAGGCAAATGTGAGCAACCTCTCAACCCTGTTTTAAATAACTACACACACATTTAAATTAATGGTAGACACCACCACAAATCTACTGAATATACTGTGATGTTATAACCCGAGTCAGTCTAGGTTTGCTTTTCTCAGCCCTTCACCTGCTCTCAGCCAGCCTGGTTGATGCTGTGATCGGTGCATCTGTTTGGAGCCATTCTGTACCTTTTACCTAGCTCACCTCCTTTTTCCTCTTACTTGCTTACTTACTTGTCTACCTTCTCACTTAATGCCATCCTTGACATTTCCTTGCTCAGTTGTCCTAACTGAAAAACTACAGTCCACAACCAAAAATGAAGGTGTGGTGGCCTCCCCCCTCCCCAAGGAAGGGCAACAACACCTGGTTACTCTTACCTCCCTGGAACTCTGGGCTTAGGTGCTTTCCTCTCAATTCTTTATAGGTTGCCCAAATTCAGGAATGTATCCCACTTTCATATATAAACGAATTAATTAGGCACTAACAATCAATTATTGGAATTAACGATCACTTAATTGGCAGAAATTAGAAGTTATATGTGGATCTGCCCTATGCCTTATTCTATGACATGAATGCCTAAATTTCGTAGTGCACAACTCCAAAGGGGGCGTGGCCATGGAAGGGGCATGGGCAGGTCAGGGGTCTTCCCAGAATTTAGTCACAGTGTTAAAGAATTGGATCATTTACGCACCCAACTGCCAATTCGGTGGGCACGAGCATTTTACACCAGCAAACCCAAAGTTAATTGACAAATGCACCCCAATCTAGTTTACTATAAAGGACGTTCTGTGCAGAACACCCTTGACATGCACCATTTATTGAATTTACCACGTTATGTTCCTTTTGTTTGTTATTATGTTTCCCTACGCTTGCTTTGTTTGCTACTGTTGGAGAGAGGAAGTTAGTGTAAGAACGAACATTTTAGGAACTATCAAACGTGGGTCAGGGAGAAGGTTTATCTAAGACTGACTTATTACGTACCAATCCAAATTTGATTTTCCATATGCAGTGTAATTATATTGTTTTGTGTCATATGTTTTACTTGATACATTCAACAGGCAAAATGAAAAACAAGGAGAAATACAGGGTTCCTTTTACAAAGGCACGCTGAAAAATAGCTTGCAGTAGTGTAGGCGCTGGTTTTGGATGCCTGCCGATCTATTTTTCAGTGCACCTATAAAAAAAGCCTCTTTTTTTTTTTTTTGCTGAAAATGGACGTGCGGCAAAATCAAAATTGCTACGCGTCCATTTTGTGTCTGAGACCTTACTGCCAGCCATAGACCTTGCGGTAAAGAATCTGGGTGATAATGACCTATGTGCATCAAATGCCACTTGGCGCATGTCCATTACATGTACCAGAAAATATTTTTCAGATGCACGTAGTGGACGTACGCCAAAATTGAAATTACCACAAGGGCCACATGGTAACCAGGCGGTAACTCCAATTTGGTGCATGTTTGGTGCGGGTAAATGCCTACGCAGCTTTGTAAAGGGGGTCCACAAAGAGGCTTGCATGCAGAGTACTGATCTAGAAACACTAATGCCTGTCTTTCTGGCACCATTCATTGCATGAGCCTGAGAGTGTTGGCTAGATTTATTTGATTTCCAAAGAGAATGCAGAAGCAATTAAGCAGTGATAGGCAACTCTGGTCTTTCAGAGTGTAATGTTTAGGACAGCCACAATGAATATTCATAGATTTTTGCATGCAGTTGGCCTGTAAACCAAGTTGATTTGCATAGTTTGAGTATCCTGAAATCTAGGTCTGTTTGCTGCCTAAAAAAATTGTCTGTCTTGCACTAAAACTTGAAAAGAACTAAACAAATTCTCTCCTATACCTAGCATTATCTTTAGCACCTTCAAAGGTTAATGATTTGCATAGTGGGTGGAAAAGGTTTTCAAGGTATTTACATCTTACTCATTATGAGGCACATCACATGTTACGTTTATAAAATGCTCACCGAAGGTGAATTGAAAGTTCAGGCTAATGCTTCAGTGGCCACATTGATTACACAACAGGTGTATTAATCTGTAACTAGAGAGAACCATTGTGCCCTCCATGCAGAAGAATTCTACTTAACGTGATTTCATTCAGATCAAATATGATTTAATTGCAGTTCTATTAAATTAGAAGTAGATGTTTTTGTCTAAAATGATGCCTTGATGTCTTCAGATTCAATGCTAATAAAACATTATCACCACAGGTGCAAGCCTCATTATGCATAATAATTAGAGCTTTAATTAGAAATGTGCCAGGTTACCCAAAAGTAATTTGGGTAAGTAAAGTAAAAGAACAAGAATAACTATGATTTAATTTTCTGGGCGCTATAGATAAACACATTAGTACTTATATTTTGCTACCCACACCAGTGTCAAAGATTGTATTTTTCTTAATGAGATTTTTCACTTGGAATATATTTATTATCAATTAGAGTACTATATTGAAAACAACAACATTTCTGGATTCCTTTATTCTGAAAATATGAGTAGTATAAAATTGAAAAATGACATTTCATGCCACAACAGTGGTTAGAAATCTGTTCTTCAAGCACCACCATAATGCCTTGATTTCAATGTACTGTTTATAGGATAATGATATTCTCAAGTCCATTTATCAGCAGCATAAAAGGATTCTAGAGATTTCTGAGCCAGTTCAGTTGCATCATTGACTAACCGGTTTGGGTGTAATCATATTTGAGATATGACTAATGAGGACTTAGCAACGTACTTTATACATTATTCCCCAGATTCTATATATGGTGCCCAAAATTGGTGATGATATTTGGGTGACGATCCAAGGTGTGCGCCAAAATAAATTGGCTAATAAACCAATTAGTGCCAATAATTGGGTGCTCATTGCTGTAATTGGCACCAATTTGGATTTGCATGTACGTCTTCCTTGTTGATATTCTATAACATTGTGTGCCCGAATCCCATAGCACACAACTCAAAAGGGGGTTTGGCCATGGGAGGAACATGGGCTTTCCAAAAATGTATTTTTATGTTTATGTTTATTAAAATTTGATATACCGCCCTTTCTGAACAAACAGGACAAGGCAGTTTACAAAAAAAGCTTAAAAAAGAACAAATTTGTTTTTAAAACATAGAACAAAATTCCATAATGAGAGGAAAGACAACAAACAAACCAAGAGCTCTCATGCCCAGATGATCGAAAGCCCCATGCTGTTCCAAACAGTGCTCTAAAAATAGCACTGGAATAGCACGAGGCTTTACCGCCCCCATGATCAGAGATAATAGCATGGAAATATATGTGCACAATTATCTTTGATCATAAGGTAAAGCGTGAGAGGATTGTGCCTAAGCAATCCTCCCACACTTGTTTGACAGGTCTGGGCTATCAAAAACCCAGACCTATCAAACATAAGGCTGGAGGTCCAGTAGACTTCCAGTCCCTCCAACCCCCCCCCCCCCCGGTGGATCTCCAGCCCCCTAACTCCCACTCGCATCCATCCCCCTCAAAAAAGCCCTGTTGGTCCAAATCAAGCCCCCTCAACCTAGTGGTCTAGTGGCCCTCTTCCCCACCCCCTCACCTTTGTTGGTGGAGGGAAGTAGTACACTCCCTCTGCCGCCTTGAAAATGGCATCGCCTAGCCCTGCCCTATGCATTCTGGGATGTGCTGGGCAGGGCTTTACACCATATAAGGGATGCTAGTTGCGGTCAGAGCTGCAAGCACATTGTTTCACACACTTAAGGGCTCTGATCATGGGGCGGTAGCAAACACAGGCTTTAATATGGTGCTACTAGCCTCTAGTGCCTGCTTTTGCTTCTGATCATCAGCCCATCAGTACGTACAATTAAATAGCAACAGTGAACCCTAGTCAAGAAAAAATTACTACAGAGATATTTGTGGTCTTATTTTACTAATTTGTTTGGTCATTGTTTTAATGTGAATGTTTTGCTCAAGTAGATGGTGTGACTTAGAAATTTGCTTAAATAAATAAATTGAATTGTACCTAAACTATGCAAATTCAAAGCTGACCAGATCAGAGGACTACCAAGAAGAGGGCCTGATCTGGCCTGAACTCATCCAGTTTGCACTCAGACTTACCCAGCAATCAGGTGTACCAATTGACTACCTAGAGGGGGTCCCCATGTCTCAGAAGCTGAAGCAATCCAGAGCTGTGACCACGGCACTCAATGGTTGCAAGTTGAGCTGCTGACACAGGCATCATGAGCATGCTTTGTTTTTGTGTATGCTTAATTAATGCATACAGCCTGACTACTGTAACTCCCTTATAAATCACTTATGTTAGAGGATTTTCACCGTCTACAGCTTGTTCAGAAAACAGCAATAAAACTTATCCATGGTGCACAAAAATACAATCATGTTACACCTTTACTACGGTCCTCTCACGTTCCCAGTTCCCTTTGATATTGTGTACAAAATTCAGTCCACTGGTGACCCTTCATTCCTCACATGTTTACTATCTCATTATGGCCCGGCTCACTTCCTTCACTCATTCGCTCAACGTTGAATGACTGTTCCTACATATCAAGATATTGTTCATATCCGAATTCGAAATGCCAATTTTCTCTGTTCAAGGCCCAGAGTTCTGGAATCAGCTCCCACAGCACCTGAGGTCTCAAACATCCCTGGAACAGTTTAAGGCCAAACTAAAGACTCGCCTCTTTCTAGAGGCTTTCCCATGTCCCCAGTTCCCTGTGGGTATGCCATAACACCATAAGGTTTTTGAGACTGTTCCCCATCCCTAATGTTTTTCCCTTCCCCCCTCTTTACTATCATGGCAATATAGTTTTCCCTCCTTCCCTCTGCTTGACATTCAGCCCCTCCCTCTTTTCTTCTTCCTGTTCCCTCTTTTTTTAGTCAGTAAGCCACTTAGTTGGCATTGCTGATAGGTGGGACAGCAAGTGCTCAATAAACTTGAATATGTGAGAAGTGAGCATGCACAGGGTGCTGGCCTCAGCTGATCAGACAGCTCCAGGTTTCTTCAGCTGACAGTGCTTGAGCATACCCACCAGCTAGGGTATTTGTAATTTAATTTTGGTGATGGTGGTGATGAAGGAAGGAATGAGGACTGGGAGGCAGATGAAATGGAGTGTCAGTACTACAGGGCCAGGGCTTCTAAACTACTTCAAGAGGTTCCATGATACATCAACTAAAGGTTAATCTTGATTATTTTTAGCACAGCCCCTCTTGGCTCATGTTTAGTTGGTATGTAACTACTATTGTGATATATACATTTTTGGATGGGTTTTTTTAGACAGGGCCCTGTTTATTAAGCAGTGCTAAGAGCGCACTAGCATTATTAGTGCATGCTAAACATTAGGGCACGCTAAACTCTAAAGACACCCATAGGAATATATGGGTGCCTCTAGCCATTTATCATGCGCTATTTAGGTGCACAAAAAAAACGCTAGCGTGTCTTAGTAAACAGGGCCCCTCAGGTTTTCTCCACTGTTTCTTTCTTTCTGGTATGTGTAGTGGAACTTTTCACCTAGCTGTTTTTCTCCAATTTTAATTTTGCGTGTGCTGTATAAAGCCTGAGAAGGTATTTAAAAGCAAAGTTATTAAGGATGATCCCTGAGTGGCTCTGAATGTTTTATGATTTAGACCCTGGGGCATTAAGGTTTTGTTTTTTACCTTCCACTTATTCTGATCATGTTAAACATATATCACTGGTGGTAATCATAGAGCAAACTATGAGTTTTGAATTATTACTGCCTAGTTCCTATCCATTTCCTCCCCAAAATACTCAGTTCTGGCTATACCATTGGAAGAAATGAATACATATACGTTTGATAAAGTTTCACTAATCTTGCTGAAAGTCCCTGCATATAATAAAAATGTAAACCACTCTGACTGCACCACAGAAAGGCAGTATATCAAATCCTATTACTATTATCCTTGCTGTGTGACTGAATCTAGGAAGTAAGGTATTGGAAGGCCTTACAGTAGGAGTGGTGCTACCTCCCAAGCTGAATCCCAAATGGCTCATTTAGTCTTATTTGTTTTTTAACCTCATCTCACTGTATCTTGTGACTTAGCCATTCTTTTTGTAATAGGAGAAATGTCAGAATGTACTGTGCTTGGGACATAAGAAAACCAGGAGGGGAATCAGCCTTTCAAGGTTGACCTTTGTCAGGTGCCAACAGAGCGGTTCATGTCCTATCTCTCCCACTGAGTTTCATCATTAAAAATAAAGAGTATTGTTGACAAATGTTCATCAGTTACTACCTGCTGGTTTCTTAACAATGATTCTCTGTGGGAGTAGCACACCATGAGGCAATAAGTCACTGTCCCTGGCATCAGACTGCTTGTATCGCTATCCTCCTCCACCTTTGAAACTAATAAATTTAAACCACAAAAAATTGTTGTCACTACATAAAAGATCTTTGTGTTCAACGTTGTCATGCAAAGAAAAGGGACAACCAAGACACAGCAACTTATTTTCCACATTTCAGTGGTTTACACAATATAAAGCCTAGCTTCTGTTTCTTTCCATATCGCGCTAAATTTATCTTTTGATGGACTCTTTATTTTCAATTTTACAAACTGCAGCAAACCGTTAACAGCAATAGAATGTTTTTACAGACTGTGCAATCTCTATGAAGTTTCTAAGACATATATGATCCTTTTAAATGCTCAAAAATGAAAAATTTCAGGGCTTGCCCCAAATTAGGCAGAAGCACTGCAGGTAACCTTATAAAGACCCTCACTGAAATCTTAATGTCTACTGAAGGTTGAAAGGTTGGAGCCTGCAGAAGAAAGAGAGTATAACTGTGCACAGGATGTATAAGTGGGTAAATGGAAAATAAGCCTACTCATTTAAAACCACAACAATCTACTATAATAAAACTCACCCTCAACGTTCTGAGGACACTGACGTCAGTGAAGCCAAGCCCTGACTTTCTTCAAAAAGGTTCGAAGGTTCGTGGTGGTGAAGCCACCAAAATCGCTCCGGGCCCCGCCCTTGAGGGCGGAGCAATGGCAGAACAACGAAGGGGTTGGCAGGGAGGTGGGAAAACGCTCTGGGCCCCGCCCTCGCGTCAAACGTCATGACGTTGGGGGCGGAGCAATGGCAGAACAACGAAGGGGTTGGCCAGGGAGGGAGGGAGGGAGGGGGGTGTTGGCAATGAAAACCTTGCTAGCGCCCGTTTCATTTGCTCTGAAACGGGCCTCTTTTACTAGTATTTTAATAAAGGGAAGGGAAATGGGACTTGATATACTGCCTTTCTGAGGTTTTTGCAACTACATTCAAAGTGGTTTACATATATTCAGATACTATTTTGTACCAGGGGCCATGGAGGGTTAAGTGACTTGCCCAGAGTCACAAGGAGCTACAGTGGGAATTGAACTCAGTTCCCTAGGATCAAAGTCCACTGCACTAACCACTAGGCTACTCCTCCTCTCCAAGGTCACTAAGCATTAAGTCTTTCATAAAATGCAGATAGGACTAGATTCTACACCTAAAAAAATGGTGCCAAGATGAAATATGCCTAGTCATATTCCATAAAATATGTATAAATAAAGGCATACTTTATAGAATAAGCCTAAATTTCTGCATGGTTTATAGACTATGCTGAGTGCCTGTCCATGCAGTTATGGCAAGTAAAACTTGGTATAAATGCTGATGCCTAAATTACACATGGACTGGGTGTATTCTATAATCACATGCATAGATTTGAGAAATGCCCATCCCATGCCCATGACCACACCCCCTTTTCAACTGCGCAACTTAGACTTTACATGCATCAGGTTATAGAATACACTTAGGCAGTTCTGCACATAATTTTTAATGCCAAATAGTGCCAATAATTGATTGTTAAGTGGCAATTATCAGTGCTGATTAGCTTGTTAACTAATTAAGTTGTGTACCCAAATCCAGAATATGACTGGATTTGCACATGCAACTTACGTCACACTATATAGAATCCGGGGGATAGTGTTGCCAAAGATGTATGATATATGTGGCACTTTGTATAAGAGACAGATTCATAACATGAGAGTATCCATTTTGGGTCAGACCAATGGTCCATCTAGCTCAGTATCCTCTTTTCCAAACAGTGGCCAAGCCAGGTCACAAGTACCTGGCAGAAATCCAAATCGTGGCAACACTCCATACTACAAATCCTAAGTCGCTCTTCTTTGAATTTTTTCTAATTCCGCTATATCTTTTTTGAGATATGGTGACCAGATCTGAATGCAATACTCAAGGTGTGAACACATGAAGATAGAGTGACTTCACATATATGGAAATATGTATTTAGTGTTATTTCATAATCAGCGAAGGCATATATATGTTTGTGGCACCCCTTATACACATATGTGAAGAAATATATATATACAGTGGGGGAAATAAGTATTTGATCCCTTGCTGATTTTGTAAGTTTGCCCACTGACAAAGACATGAGCAGCCCATAATTGAAGGGTAGGTTATTGGTAACAGTGAGAGATAGCACATCACAAATTAAATCCGGAAAATCACATTGTGGAAAGTATATGAATTTATTTGCATTCTGCAGAGGGAAATAAGTATTTGATCCCCCACCAACCAGTAAGAGATCTGGCCCCTACAGACCAGGTAGATGCTCCAAATCAACTCGTTACCTGCATGACAGACAGCTGTCGGCAATGGTCACCTGTATGAAAGACACCTGTCCACAGACTCAGTGAATCAGTCAGACTCTAACCTCTACAAAATGGCCAAGAGCAAGGAGCTGTCTAAGGATGTCAGGGACAAGATCATACACCTGCACAAGGCTGGAATGGGCTACAAAACCATCAGTAAGACGCTGGGCGAGAAGGAGACAACTGTTGGTGCCATAGTAAGAAAATGGAAGAAGTACAAAATGACTGTCAATCGACAAAGATCTGGGGCTCCACGCAAAATCTCACCTCGTGGGGTATCCTTGATCATGAGGAAGGTTAGAAATCAGCCTACAACTACAAGGGGGGAACTTGTCAATGATCTCAAGGCAGCTGGGACCACTGTCACCACGAAACCATTGGTAACACATTACGACATAACGGATTGCAATCCTGCAGTGCCCGCAAGGTCCCCCTGCTCCGGAAGGCACATGTGACGGCCCGTCTGAAGTTTGCCAGTGAACACCTGGATGATGCCGAGAGTGATTGGGAGAAGGTGCTGTGGTCAGATGAGACAAAAATTGAGCTCTTTGGCATGAACTCAACTCGCCGTGTTTGGAGGAAGAGAAATGCTGCCTATGACCCAAAGAACACCGTCCCCACTGTCAAGCATGGAGGTGGAAATGTTATGTTTTGGGGGTGTTTCTCTGCTAAGGGCACAGGACTACTTCACCGCATCAATGGGAGAATGGATGGGGCCATGTACCGTACAATTCTGAGTGACAACCTCCTTCCCTCCGCCAGGGCCTTAAAAATGGGTCGTGGCTGGGTCTTCCAGCACGACAATGACCCAAAACATACAGCCAAGGCAACAAAGGAGTGGCTCAGGAAGAAGCACATTAGGGTCATGGAGTGGCCTAGCCAGTCACCAGACCTTAATCCCATTGAAAACTTATGGAGGGAGCTGAAGCTGCGAGTTGCCAAGCGACAGCCCAGAACTCTTAATGATTTAGAGATGATCTGCAAAGAGGAGTGGACCAAAATTCCTCCTGACATGTGTGCAAACCTCATCATCAACTACAGAAGACGTCTGACCGCTGTGCTTGCCAAAAAGGGTTTTGCCACCAAGTATTAGGTCTTGTTTGCCAGAGGGATCAAATACTTATTTCCCTCTGCAGAATGCAAATAAATTCATATACTTTCCACAATGTGATTTTCCGGATTTAATTTGTGATGTGCTATCTCTCACTGTTACCAATAACCTACCCTTCAATTATGGGCTGCTCATGTCTTTGTCAGTGGGCAAACTTACAAAATCAGCAAGGGATCAAATACTTATTTCCCCCACTGTATATATATATATATATATATATATATATATATCCTTTCTCAGAACACCAAGCTTTCAACCAAGGAGGTAGGTTTGCGACAGAGAGGGGGAAGGGATTTTTGGATTCTAGTTCATGCCTTTCTTCAATAGAAACTCAAGGTAAATTAAATTCAAGCCTGATAGCTATTTTCTCTCCTCAAAAATCATCTAACTTTATACTTGAGGAAATGTAATCTTAAATTACTTTCCCCTTACAGAGTGTTGGGGGGGGGGGGGAGACTTGAACTCTAGCTTCTCTGGTCTCTAGTCCACGACTATAACCGTTAGGCAAATCTCAAACACACATTCATCAAGTAACACCACCCATGTCATACCCAAGAAACACCTCCTCTGGGAACATCTTTTCGGAAACCATCAGACTTGGATGGATTTTTTTGGTTTGTTTGATTATACACTTTAGAGGTTTTTCTTTGAGAAAAATGTATATCTGACAGTTCTTGCTTTGAGTATGAACCCCATAGTGTATTGTATTAAGGAATATAAACTGAGGAGATGCTTACATTTCGGAAAGTGTTGGAGATGAATTGTCTTCTAGTGTGTGGATCCAGTTTAAAGAACTAAGCTACAGTATATAAAGAATGACATTGTAGAAAGGATGTGCAAATCAGAATTGAGACATCTAGGTTTGGGTGTGTGAGGATCCACTTGTATTATGAAACAGGATCTGGCAACACAGAGCCAGTTCTAAGATACATGGAGGAATGGACATTTATGTGCTGGTTACAGGTGCAGGAGGACCCATTTTAGAGCCATAAATATCTAAAATATCAAAAGAGCTAAATGTTTATGTTCTAAAATGTCAACATATACCCCCAAAACACAAATAATTCCAAAAAGTGAAAGTACAACATGAAAATTGTTTGTACACATCTCTCCTTTAGTCTGTCTAGACAAGCCAAGATATCTGAATGAAGGCTGAAATAGAAATTTTCTCTCAGACTGAACTTTTTAATGTCACAGTTTGAAATCAGAAGTTCTCTACAGAAAGTATTTTACTCTTTCAATTAGACTAAGGGCATTATGAGGTCACATTAAAGCAGAGGTTCTCACCCCAGTCCTTGGGATACACCAAGCCTGTCTGGTTTCAGCATACCCACAATGAATATGAAAGAGAGAAATTTGCATGCATTACCTTCATTGTTTGCAAATCTATCTCACGTATATTCATTATGGGGTCCTGAAAATCTGACTGGTTTGGTGTGATCTGAGGACTGGGTTGTGAAACAGATGTGCTCCACGTATTAACAAAGGTGGAAAGAAGAGCAAATGGCAGTCAGCATGGTTAAAAGATGAAGTGAAAAAGGCTATTAGAGGAAGAGGGTCTATCAGGTCAATATGGTAGGTCAGGAATCTGCCCCTTGGACATCAATAGTTGGTGTGCCCCAGGTGTTCCCCCTGTCCCCTATACTTTTTAAATGTATCGATGGCAACCCTGGGGGAGTTTTTGACATAGCCAAGGATCAGCTATACCTTTATACTGATGACATTGCGATAATTTTTCAAATACCAACTTCCATGGCTACAGGAATTAAAGAGGTAGCTAGACATTTTAGTCTAGTGGAACAATGTGTTGCCTGGTATTAATTGAAACAATACCAGCAAGACAAAGATTCAATCCCCCCCCCCCCCCCCCCCTCCTTGACACAGCCAGTTATTATGTCTTTATCAATCATGGGCTCTCAATTTGTATTTGAATCCTCCTCGAGTGTATTAGGGGTTCTTTTTAGATAAAGAGATGACCATGAAGTGTCAAATCGTTCAACTTCTAAGAAGGGTTTTTCTCAAACTGAGACAGTTACAGCACATAAAAAGGTTCTTACTCAAAGGCATTTTCAAGTTATAGTTTGCATGCTAATACTGTCTCAGCTTGATTATTGTAATACTTTATATCCTGGTGGTTCTAAATCATTAATTCAATGTGTACAGATTTTGCAAAATTGATTTTCAATAAGCAGAGAGCAGATCACGTCTTTCTATTATTGAAAAGCCTCTACTGGCTTCCATTAGAGGCTCACTGTTGGTTTAAATTGTATTCTTTGTTATATAACATATTTTATGGTTTTGCTCCTGATTATCTGGTAAATATCTTACTTTTTGGGAGGTCAGAATGATCTTCCAGATTATGTGGCCAGGGATTATTACAGTTTCCTACACCCAAAGGAGTTAGATTTAAATCTGTTCATGCCATGGGCTTCGCTTACATTTTAGCACAGTGCTGGAATTCGTTGCCTATGGAATTAAGACTGACTCATAATTATCTGCATTTTTGCAAGTTACTAAAAACTCATTTGTTTGGCTGATGTTTGTAGGTAGACTTATGATTGAAGTTTTATGGCTATTGACTCTTTGCGGAATTGATGTCCGTCCGTCCCCAGGGTTGCCTAGCTTCGTTTTACTGTAATCCACATGGATCTAGCAATTGTATATAGTGGAATATACATTTTATTATTGTATTGTAATATTTTCTTCAAAGAATGGAAAAAGGACTCAAATGAAAAAAAAAAGAAGCAACATAATCATTGACAAGCTAAATGCAAAGCATTGATAAAGAAGGCTAAAAGAAAATATGAATAAAAACTTGCCATAGAGACAAAAACTCATAGTAACAACTTTTTCAGGTACATCAGAAGCAGAAAGCCTGTGAGGGAATCTGTGTGACTGTTAGATCATGAAGGAGCTAAAGGGGCCCTGATGGTGGATAATGCCATAGTTGAGAGATTAAATGAATTATTTACTTCGGTCAACAGTATTATTTTGCTGTGAAAGCAGGGTCCCGGGTCTAAAACAAATTGTCTTAAGTGCAAAACTCCCCTCTGTATTACACCAGAAATGGAAAGACGCAATGATGTCACCCGGTGGGGGGGGGGGGGGTGGATTACTGAAGGTCAGATAATCGAAACTGTAATATGTTAACTGTTTTGGTTGTACCACAGCAAAGTGGCATATCAAGAGCATTACCCTTACCCTGTAACACATTACAATAATCCAATAAACACATACATTAATCTTACAATGCAAGTCTTGGAGCATTATCTTTTAAATGACAAATAATTTTCAACTTAATCATAGCCTAATTTATCATATCCTTTTCCATCTGTTCCCACCACTGTACTACTGTAACCCATGAAATCTTAACTTGATCTAACTTGGGTTCCACCTATTCCCAAGGACTTTGCTTTGAAACATTGACAACCATTGCTCTCCTGAAAGGTTACTTGGTGGAAGAGTTTTTACCCCATTTGGAAAAAGAAGCCCAGATGGAAGGTTACAAGGGGAAGGTGCTGGAATCTGTCGTACCTTTATAAAATTATTGATTTAGAATTTGTCTGAGTAATGCTCAGTTCTGTTTATGGGAAGTAATAATACCTATAGGGCATTAAGCATGCCTCTAGCCTGTGAATCATGAAACAGGAACCCTAGGAAGATATTCTTAACTGTCCATAATGTAGGAACTTTTGGAGATTTGTAATTATCTTCCTCAGTGAAAAAGGGGAAGGTTCTAGATCAGGAGATCAAGCTTAATAAAGAGCTGGCAGCCTATGCAAAATTCTAGAGTGTGATCATCTATTTGGTGAAAAGAAGGTTTTGGAGGGATAGCAACCTAGATAATGGGAAAGAGGGCCTGGTAAGTGGATGGCACTTCCTGTTTAGGACAGTGCTATCCATAACTTATGCAATCTCCAGAGCAAGTAGTATCCACCCAGGAAGAGGATTAAACATGGGGACTGGCACATGCGCCAAAGCTGGGGTGGGAGCAATACCTATATAAAGTGTTACCGTAGTCCAACCCAGATGTAACCCATCCCTGTACCAAGGTCACTAATCAAGACATTGAAAATAAAGGTGCCAATATTGAATGTTCCATGAATGATAATAACCAAAATACACAACCCCAATAGGAGAGACAAAATAAATCAAAAATTCCAAAACGTCAATCCCCAAAATATCTATAAATCGATTGTAATAAAGTATATCAGATGCCTAGAGAAAAGCCCCTGCAATTATAAATATACAAAAAGATAAAGGGGACAAAAAAAAGTTCAGTATAGGCTGAACATTCAGCCGAGCTAGATTTCAGTGACACTTATAGAGATCTATACATCATGCATACTCTCTATTTACCGCCTAAATGTTATTATTTATTAATTACTCAACTTTTCTTAACTTTTTGATAAACAATTTTTTTAAATGAGTATAAAAGTCAAAGAATCTTCAATAGGCATCCATATAGCTTAAAGGACTCCCAAATCAGGCAAAAAAGAAAATGGTAATGCCTATCTATTTAAAGGCTTGGTACTAACATCATATAGATTCATATAACCAAGGCACTGGAATAAGGAGCAGACAAGCAAACTTACCTTAAATGAATTAATCACTTTTCCTTTGAATGCTCTATACATTCAACAAGAATCCCTGTTTCAAAATCTTCCTCAGGGATTCCAGTGCTGGATTGTAAATTGGTCCTTTCTTTTTCAAAACTATATAGATATATAGGTATAACTATGTTCTATATATATATATAACATATATAATATATGTTCTATAGCCTGGCCTCAGAATGACATCCTATAGTATATCTCCTATCAAACTGAGCTCTCTTTTTCATCAAGCACTGCCATTTCCTCCCCTCACCCTCCCCACTGACAGTTTGAACTTCGTGGGTGTGGCTTGGATCTCTTTCAGGGAGAGAAAACTAACAACTTATAGCAGCAGCTTCAGAGAGCATTTTCCATCTCACAGATAGGCTGCAGAGAATACCTTCTCCTGCTTTAGACTTAGCCTGGCCTCAGAATGACATCCTATAGTATATCTCCTATCAAACTGAGCTCTCTTTTTCATCAAGCACTGCCATTTCCTCCCCTCACCCTCCCCACTGACAGTTTGAACTTCGTGGGTGTGGCTTGGATCTCTTTCAGGGAGAGAAAACTAACAACTTATAGCAGCAGCTTCAGAGAGCATTTTCCATCTCACAGATAGGCTGCAGAGAATACCTTCTCCTGCTTTAGACTTAGCCTGGCCTCAGAATGACATCCTATAGTATATCTCCTATCAAACTGAGCTCTCTTTTTCATCAAGCACTGCCATTTCCTCCCCTCACCCTCCCCACTGACAGTTTGAACTTCGTGGGTGTGGCTTGGATCTCTTTCAGGGAGAGAAAACTAACAACTTATAGCAGCAGCTTCAGAGAGCATTTTCCATCTCACAGATAGGCTGCAGAGAATACCTTCTCCTGCTTTAGACTTAGCCTGGCCTCAGAATGACATCCTATAGTATATCTCCTATCAAACTGAGCTCTCTTTTTCATCAAGCACTGCCATTTCCTCCCCTCACCCTCCCCACTGACAGTTTGAACTTCGTGGGTGTGGCTTGGATCTCTTTCAGGGAGAGAAAACTAACAACTTATAGCAGCAGCTTCAGAGAGCATTTTCCATCTCACAGATAGGCTGCAGAGAATACCTTCTCCTGCTTTAGACTTAGCCTGGCCTCAGAATGACATCCTATAGTATATCTCCTATCAAACTGAGCTCTCTTTTTCATCAAGCACTGCCATTTCCTCCCCTCACCCTCCCCACTGACAGTTTGAACTTCGTGGGTGTGGCTTGGATCTCTTTCAGGGAGAGAAAACTAACAACTTATAGCAGCAGCTTCAGAGAGCATTTTCCATCTCACAGATAGGCTGCAGAGAATACCTTCTCCTGCTTTAGACTTAGCCTGGCCTCAGAATGACATCCTATAGTATATCTCCTATCAAACTGAGCTCTCTTTTTCATCAAGCACTGCCATTTCCTCCCCTCACCCTCCCCACTGACAGTTTGAACTTCGTGGGTGTGGCTTGGATCTCTTTCAGGGAGAGAAAACTAACAACTTATAGCAGCAGCTTCAGAGAGCATTTTCCATCTCACAGATAGGCTGCAGAGAATACCTTCTCCTGCTTTAGACTTAGCCTGGCCTCAGAATGACATCCTATAGTATATCTCCTATCAAACTGAGCTCTCTTTTTCATCAAGCACTGCCATTTCCTCCCCTCACCCTCCCCACTGACAGTTTGAACTTCGTGGGTGTGGCTTGGATCTCTTTCAGGGAGAGAAAACTAACAACTTATAGCAGCAGCTTCAGAGAGCATTTTCCATCTCACAGATAGGCTGCAGAGAATACCTTCTCCTGCTTCCACCCACCCTACCCCTCTACCCACCCACCCCTAGAGTGACATGTCTTATATAACCTCCCTATCAACCCACTCATTACTTTACCTCACCCATTTCTATTCTTCTATCACCTTCTCCCACTACTCCAACCAGAGTTACACCTAATCACACTGACCACCCTTCAACATCTTCTGTCCTTCTGTGACTGTTCTCTTGTGCTTGACTGCTTAAATATTTTAAATTTAAATGCTTTACTTTTTGTCTATTAGATTGTAAGCTCTTTGAGCAGGGACTGTCTTTCTTCTGTGTTTGTACAGCGCTGCGTACACTTTGTAGCGCTCTAGAAATGTTAAATAGTAGTAGTAGTAGTAGTATAACTACACATGCAACTTTTCAGAATGCCCCTGACATTCTCATGGCCTTTTTGTGATTTATGAACTAGTAGAGTTTAGGCGCCATGCCTTATAGAATAGTGAGCAGTCAGATGTGCATGCAAATTTTAATGAGTGTAAATCAGCTTCAATAATTGGCTGTTATCTGGGCATTATATATAGAATCTGGGGTAGAATAATGGGATTTATTCACATGTATCTGTACATATACAACTGCCGAAATTCCATCTGAGCGCTATTCAGTAAATACACATTTAACTTCCATAGCAGATATCTGCACCATATAGGGGTCATTCTACCAAGCTGCAGAAAAAAGGGTACTGTGCAACGGAAGGGGCCATTTTTAATACACGCTGAAGCCCTTTTTACCGCAGCAGGTAAAATGACCCAAAAATTACAAAGGCCATGCAGTAAAATTTCACTTATCACATAAGTGTATCTGGCCATGCAGGGGGTGCACTTATCGCCACCCATTCAGGTGGCATTAAGGGCTCCAAGGCTAACCTGAGATAACTGGGTAGCAGACGGCACTGCCCGATTACCTCCGGGTTAGTGCCTGTGGAAATATTTCTTGACTATTTCTGCTAGAGCGAGAAATGGTGTATGCTGGGGCTGGAACTATTGACGATGCCCGCGTTGGGCCCTACGTAACTCCAGATTAGCATGCCATAAGCCTGCGTTGGGCTTACCGCCGCTTTGTTAAAGGGACCCATAGGCATTAATACTTATACCAGCTCTTTAGCTGGTATAAATATTCATGCCTAAGCATATACACACATATATATCCCAGTTACACTAGCAGGGCCGCTGAGAGACTGGGCAGGGCCCGGGGCTAGGCTGCACCCGGGCCCCCCCCCCCAACCGGTGCCACCGCCCCCCGAGGTCACCGCCGCCGCTGTCCCCACACTCCACCCGCCGACCCCAGCCCTGTTGACAGCCCCCCTCTGTCCGCGACTGGGTCCCCTGCATTCAAATCACAGCGCCGTACCTCCGTATGAAAGCACAGCAGCAGATCACCTCCCTTTGGGCCTTCCCTCCCTGTGTCCTGCCCTCGTGGAAATAGGAAGTTACATCAGACGAGGGCGGGATACATGGAGGGGAGGAATGGCCTAGTGGTTAGGGTGGTGGACTTTGGTCCTTGGGAACTGAGGAACTGAGTTCGATTCTCGGCACAGGCAGCTCCTTGTGACTCTGGGCAAGTCACTTAACCCTCCATTGCCCCATGTAAGCCGCATTGAGCCTGCCATGAGTGGGAAAGCGCGGGGTACAAATGTAACAAAAAAGAAAAAAAAAAGGCCTGAAGGGAGGTGATCTGCTGCTGCATTTTCACACGGAGGTGAGGCGCTGTGATTTGAATGCAGGGGGCCTGGTGGAAGACAGAGGGGGGCTGTCGACAGAGCTGCAGGCAGGTGAAACTGGGGACTGCAGTGCCAGGCCCCCCTTGGAGGTCCGGGCCCGGGGAATTTTGTCCCCCCTGCCCCCCCCCCTCTTGGTGGCCCTGTACACTAGCATTCAATAAGCCACTTTGCTTTATAGCCTACGGGTAGGCTGTTTTCAAAATTCCTTATTACAAAGAATATTTTAGCTTATTCTATGCATCCAAACTCAGATGTTGCTGAATGCAGACTTAGCTACTGAATGCACAGTGTATTTGAACTTTAACCACAAAAACTGAAGCCAGAGCTGTAGTCATGCTCTGTCATTTCACAAGAGCCATCAGCTATAGAAAATGTACCCTAATTACAAGATCAAACCAGAAATAGTGTAATTCTACTACATAAAAATGTAATCTAGAAGTCTCAAATTAACTCCATTAAAAGAAATAAGTGCAGACAATCTGCAGCTAAAAAGCATTTTTTCACCAGCTCTTATGCAGCACCGCCCTGAAGTCTTAGCTCCATGACCTTCTCATTATTATCACGGTCATATATGCACATGAATGAACTGCTCATGGATACATTCCCTGATATTTTAGGTGGGAGGCTTTTATCAGCATTAGGAATGCACATCTCTTCTATGCTATTTATGATTTAATTATTGGAGAATCTCATTATTCAAAAGAGGCTGAGCGCTCAATATTCCGCTTACAATGTTGGCTCCTTGTTGGAGTGGTGCTTTTGGTTATGAGCTCATTGCTTTGTTCCTGTTATTACATATTCACTTTCGGGATTCCTTTTTAACTTTTTTCATCAACATTTCCCCCAAGCAAGATGCATTTTTAAACGGCATCTTCAACATTTGAAAGAATATTTGGGAACATCAAAAGAATTATTATAAAAGTGGGATATTTGATATATAGTAAATGTAGACTTGGAATCCACTAGCTATTAATCTGCAATTCTGTTACAGTACTGAGGCTGTACATGGCTTGCAGTAGATGGATGCAGCATGAATTCCAAGGTTTATGAACTAAGGACATCCACTGGTATTACAGCAGCACTCCCAAACCTTGTCCTGGAGTAGGACTGTCAGAGCAAAGATGTATAATTTTGCCCACACTAGAGACACACAAGGCCAAATTCTTTAAAAGATGCCTTAAAAATTAGCAACAAGAAAATGCACCCTATTCTTGCAACTAAAATTTAGGTGCACCCATTTAGGCCACCTAAAACCAGGTACAGATCTGGTATATTCCATAATAGAGCATATAGTTTTTTGAAATGTCCACAACCTACCCATTCCACGCTTATGGCCACACCCCCTTTTTAGCTGCATGCATTAGAATTTATGCGCACCGCATTGTAGAATACACCTAGAAAGTTGTGCACATAAATTCTAATTAAAGCCAATTGGTGCCACTAATTGGCTTGTTAATCAATTAAGTTGTGTGCACAATGTGGCCATGCAGCCAAATTAGCATGCATAAATTAAGACACCATATATAGAATTTGGGGGACTGAATGCAAATTTATTTCATGCATATTCATTATAGCAATCCTGAAAGCCTAATTGCCTTGCCCCCAGATTCTATAAAGAGCTGCAAAATCTGGGTGCAGAGAAGTATTTTAACTCTCTCAGAGGAATCCCTTTTGTGCAGGCTTTTCTGCCCTTTTTCTCTACTCTTTTTGTGTATTTGGATTTATTTGTCATAAGTACATAAGTAATGCCATACTAGGAAAAGACCAAGGGTCCATCGAGCCCAGCATCCTGTCCACGACAGTGGCCAATCCAGGCCAAGGGCACCTGGCAAGCTTCCCAAACGTACAAACATTCTATACATGATATTCCTGGAATTGTGGATTTTTCCCAAGTCCATTTAGTAGCGGTTTATGGACTTGTCCTTTAGGAAACTGTCCAACCCCTTTTTAAACTCTGCTAAGCTAACCGCCTTCACCACTTTCTCCGGCAACGAATTCCAGAGTTTAATTATACGTTGGGTGAAGAAAACTTTTCTCTGATTTGTTTTAAATTTACTACACTGTAGTTTCATCGCATGCCCCCTAGTCCTAGTATTTTGGAAAGCGTGAACAGACGCTTCACATCCACCTGTTCCACTCCACTCATTATTTTATATACCTCTATCATGTCTCCCCTCAGCCGTCTCTTCTCCAAGCTGAATAGCCCTAACTTCCTTAATCTTTCTTCATAGGGAAGTTGTCCCATCCCCGCTATCATTTTAGTCACCCTTCTCCGCACCTTTTCCAATTCTACTATGTCTTTCTTGAGATGCGGCGACCAAAATTGAACACAATACTCAAGGTGCTGTCGCACCATGGAGCGATACAACGGCATTATAACATCATCACACCTGTTTTCCATACCTTTCCTAATAATACCCAACATTCTATTCGCTTTCCTAGCCGCAGCAGCACACTGAGCAGAAGGTTTCAGTGTATTATCGACGACGACACCCAGATCCCTTTCTTGGTCCGTAACTCCTAACGTGGAACCTTGCATGACGTAGCTATAATTCGGGTTCTTTTTTTCCCACATGCATCACCTTGCACTTGCTCACATTAAATGTCATCTGCCATTTAGCTGCCCAGTCTCCCAGTCTCGTAAGGTCCTCTTGTAATTTTTCACAATCCTGTTGCAATTTAACAACTTTGAATAACTTTGTGTCATCAGCAAATTTAATTACCTCGCTAGTTACTCCCATCTCTAAATCATTTATAAATATATTAAAAAGCAGCGGTCCTAGCACAGACCCCTGAGGAACCCCACTAACTACCCTTCTCCATTGTGAATACTGCCCATTTAACCCCACTCTCTGTTTCCTATCCTTCAACCAGTTTTTAATCCACAATAGGACATTTCCTCCTATCCCATGACCCTCCAATTTCCTCTGTAGCCTTTCATGAGGTACCTTGTCAAATGCCTTTTGGAAATCCAGATACACAATATCAACCGGTTCCCCTTTGTCCACATGCTTGTTTAGTCCTTCAAAGAATTGAAGTAAATTGGTCAGGCAAGATTTCCCCACACAAAAGCCGTGCTGACTCGGTCTCAGTAATCCATGTCCTCGGATGTGCTCTGTAATTTTGTTTTTAATAATAGCCTCTACCATTTTCCCCGGAACCGGCGTCAGACTCACCAGTCTATAATTTCCCGGATCTCCCCTGGAGCCTTTTTTTAAAAATCGGTGTTACATTGGCCACCCTCCAATCTTCCGGTACCACGCTTGATTTTAAGGATAAGTTGCATATCACTAGCAGTAGCTCCGCAAGCTCATTTTTCAGTTCTATCAGTACTCTAGGATGAATACCATCCAGTCCAGGAGATTTGCTACTCTTCAGTTTGCTGAACTGCCCCATTACGTCCTCCAGGTTTACCATGAAGTCAGTAAGTTTCTCCGACTCGTCCGCTTGTCAATATCTCCAAACGATTTGGCTCTTGTAGCCTATAGAAATCAGACCATTGAGATAGGTGGTCAGGTCTGGCTCACTCTCCAGTAAGGGAAGATGACAATAAAATATCCAATGATTATTATCAAGTGTCCCTGGAAGGAGCTGCTAATTGAGAATGAACATCTTAAGTGGTTATATCCAAAAGGAGATATGGACACAGGTCAAGCAACCTATTCCTTATGAAGAAAAAAGGGCCATTGGTTCCTGTACTGTAGAATACATGGGTATCTCTATTAAAATTAATTAATTAGATAGGCCTTATGAACTTTTTCTGCTATCATATTCTACTTTTTTTTGTTGTTGTTCATCTACATTCATTATCATTTCTAGCTAGCCTGGAAGTAAATGTTGTTTTCCATATAATGAGAAATATTGATAAGCTTCCAAATTACTACATTATTATTAAATAATAAATAATATTAAATATAATAATAATAAATATTAAATATTAAGGGGCCCTTTTATGAAGGCACGGTAGGGCTACCATGTGGTTAGCATGTGCCAAACCTCTAGCAGCGAGAGATAACACAGCTGAAATTTTTTTAACTTTAAAACTTGAACTGTCAGGCTTATCTTGTTGCCTTTGCAATTCAAAATGGCACCAATTATTTAAACAAGATGCCGTAATTATGCAGCCAATAATAACTCTCCGAACCAGGGAATTTTTGAATCTCATAGACATCAAGAAATATAAACTTCAATATCAGACTGACTGCAATAGTTCCTTTGTAGTGTATGTAGTGATATGCCCTTGTTTGAAATTATACATAGGTAAAACCATCAGGCCACTGAGGATTAGGATTAATGAACATAGATTTTGTATAACCCATCAAAAATTAGAAGTTTCCATGGTAACACACTGTGTAAATTTATCACACAAATTTGAGGATCTTAAGTGCTTCATGATTGATCAAGTTCTGGATAACATAAGGGGTGGAGATAGGGGTAAAAACTTAATGGATTTATAAATTACAGTCTTTAACCCCTAAAGGGTTAAATATGAACATGGATTGGAAAGATTTTCTTGAATCTTTTCCTGAGTTTGCTGAGTTCTTTTCTTTGTAAAACAGCTCTTTTATGTATAGTTAATAAGGATAGGAGTTATAACCTGTCAGCAGTGATCCTCTGGCTCAGGGAATTATTACTGGCTGAATAATGATAGCATCTTGTTTAAATAATGGGCACCATTTTGAATTCCAAAGGCAACAAGATAATCTTGTCAGTTCAAGTTTTAAGGTAAAACAAATTTTCAGCTGTATTATCTCTTGCTGCTAGGTCTTTGCTTTAGATTTAAATGCCAATATATTGAACCAAGTTGAATCTACCATTGTTTAATTTCATTTTCCATAGGGCACGTGCAAATAAAAAACGATTGGTGTAGCTCCAGAAGAAGGTGTAATGAAATGGCAGCACTTGTCAAGTGAACCAATTGCCAGTAAGTTGCATTTTCTAGTTATATTGATAGAAATTGAGCATATGGAACAGTTTTTAGAAAAAACTAAAAAAATATAATTAATATTTTAAATAAAGGAATGGAGGTTTTTCTGACTTATGAGGAAGCTGCTCAAGAATAAGATTTTTGTTCAAAAATTTATAAATCTGGCTGAGCTTCTGAAGTCTTTTCCTCCCTTCCCAGGTGCATATAATAGACTCTGCAATTACAATTTAACTTTTAGCTTACATATAAAATAGGATCATTTATTTTGATGACATTAGCATCTTAAAATTTCTCTGTCATGCAACAGATATAGGGATCCTTTTACTAAGGTGCACTGAAAAATGGGCCACACTACTGTAGGCACATGTTTTGGGCGTGCGCAGAATCGTTTTTCAGCGCACCTGTAAAAAAGGCCTTTTTTAAACTTTTTGCTGAAAATGGACGTGCGGTAAAATCAAAATTGCCACGCGTCCATTTTGGGTCTGAGAACTTACCGCCAGCTATTGACCTAGTGCTAAAATCTCACATGGTAACCGGGCGGTAATGACCTACATAAGCTAAATGCCACTTGGCGTGCAACCGATACGCGTGGCAGAAAATAAAAATGATTTTTCAGTCGCGTGTATTGGATGCAGGGCAAAAATGAAATTACCACAAGAGCCACACAGTGGCCATGCTGTTAGTCCATTTTGGTGCACATTGGGTGCAAGTAGATGCTTACGTGGCTTAGTAAAAGGGCCCCTTAATGAAGCAGATTTTTACTACTGGTAATTTTCCTGGGAAGTGTAGAAAAATAATGATAGAGGTATATAAAATATTGAGTGGAGTGGAACAGGTGGATGTGAAGCGTCTGTTCATGCTTTCCAAAAATACTAAGACTAGGGGGCATGCGATGAAACTACAATGTAGTAAATTTAAAACAAATCGGAGAAACGTTTTCTTCACCCAACGCGTAATTAAACTCTGGAATTCATTGCCAGAGAATGTGGTGAAGGCGGTTAGCTTGACAGAGGTAGACGGT
This sequence comes from Microcaecilia unicolor, assembly GCF_901765095.1. Lineage (NCBI taxonomy): Eukaryota > Metazoa > Chordata > Amphibia > Gymnophiona > Siphonopidae > Microcaecilia > Microcaecilia unicolor. Next base: position 43,366,495 of record NC_044038.1, read on the forward strand.
TTCCTAAAGGACAAGTCCATAAACCACTACTAAATGGACTTGGGAAAAATCCACAATTCCAGGAATAACATGTATAGAATGTACGTTTGGGACGCTCACCAGGTGCCCTTGGCCTGGATTGGCCGCTGTCGTGGACAGGATGCTGGGCTCGATGGACCTTTGGTCTTTTCCCAGTGTGGCATTACTTATATACTTGTGTACTTCTATACCAAAAAATCTGAATGTTTCTTGATGTGAAATTACAAATTATAGACCAGTGACCGCCATACCTCTTTTGACAAAAGTAAAGGCCCTCTTTTACCGCAGTGGGTAGCAGGCTTTTAAAAAAAAGAAATGACGTGTGGTAAGGGAACCAGTTTCTCCCTTAGGGAGTTGTTTTCCTTTCCAGTTGGGTTTGGAGGGTTTTTGAAACCAGTGATAGAAGCCATTTTAAATGGGGGTTGACCATCTCCGTAGGCACCCCAGGCTGCTGAGGTTTCAATTGGTTTAAATGTTTATGTTACCTTCCGCATATAATGAGTTTGAGTCAACCTTAGAGCAAATTTATGTTTTGGATTTTTTGATATGATGAATTTATTAGTTGCTTCTTCTATGCTATGCTGTGCTATATACTACTACTACTTGACATTTCTAAAGCGCTACTAGGGTTACACAGCGCTGTACAATTTAACATAGAAGGACAGTCCCTGCTCAAAGGAGCTTACAATCTAAAGGACAAATGTACAGTCAGTCAAATAGGGGCAGTCTAGATTTCCTGAAAGGTATAAAGGTTAGTTGCCGAAAGCAACATTGAAGAGGTGGGCTTTGAGCAAGGATTTCAAGATGGGTAGGGAGGGGGCTTGGCGTAAGGGCTCAGGAAGTTGATTCCAAGCATAGGGTGAGGCGAGGCAGAATGAGCGGAGCCTGGAGTTGGCGGTGGTGGAGAAGGGTACTGAGAGGAGGGATTTGTCCTGTGAGCGGAGGTTACGGGCGGGAACGTAAGGGGAAATGAGGGTAGAGAGGTAATGAGGGGCTGCAGACTGAGTGCATTTGTAGGTAAGAAGGAGAAGCTTGAACTGTATGCGGTATCTGATTGGAAGCCAGTGAAGTGACCTGAGAAGAGGGGTGATATATCGGTTCAGGCGGAATATAAGACGTGCAGCAGAGTTCTGAACAGATTGAAGGGGGGATAGATGGCTAAGTGGGAGGCCAGTAAGGAGTAGGTTGCAGTAGTCAAGGCGAGAGGTAATGAGAGCGTGGACGAGAGTACGGGTGGTGTGCTCAGAGAGGAAAGGGCGAATTTTGCTGATGTTAAAGAGAAAGAAGCGACAGGACTTGGCTATCTGCTGGAGGGAGGAGTCGAAGATGACTCGGAGGTTGCGGGCAGATGAAACAGGGAGGATGAGGGTGCCATCAACTGAGATAGAGAGTGGAGGAAGAGGAGAAGTGGGTTTTGGTGGAAAGACGATAAGCTCGGTCTTGGACATGTTCAGTTTCAGGTGGCGGTTGGACATCCATGCAGCAATGTCGGATAAGCAGGCCGATACCTTGGCCTGGGTCTCCGCGGTGATGTCTGGTGTGGAGAGATATAGCTGGGTGTCATCAGCATAAAAATGATACTGGAAACCATGAGATGAGATCAGTGAGGGGTCCAAGGACAGATCCCTGGGGAACTCCAACAGAGAGCGGGGTGGGGGTGGAGGAAGATCCATGAGAGTGTACTCTGAAGGTGCGGTGGGAGAGATAGGAGGAGAACCAGGAGAGGACAGAACCCTGGAACCCAAATGAGGACAGTGTGGCAAGAAGTAAATCATGATTCTTATATTCCTCTAAGTTCAAAAAAGATACTAAGCAGATTATAAACAATAAGTCCTTCTTCAGGAGAATTTACAATTGCATATCTAATACATTGAAACTAAAAAGAAAACCATCTTTCTCATCAGTTGCACATCTAAAACATTAATTAAAGTTCCATATCTAATACATCGAAACTAGAAAGCATCTTTCTAATCAAAGACATTGAAACTAAAAAAAAAAACATCTTTCTCATCAAACAAAAAAGGCTTTAATGCTTTCCTGAAGGAATAATATTGTGTTATTTTCTGAATTTCTAAAGGCATTTTCCGAAGCGTAACTCCCTGATGTAATAAGGAATGCTCTAGCATGGATTTCTTCCAAACACCCTTAATGGACTGATAATTTAATTTGAAACAGTGTTCCGATCTACCTGAGGAAAAAGATGATGGGAAATCCAAATAATTAATCAGTCTACGCAATCCATCACCTTACAGCATTTTGTACATCATACATTTATTTATTTATTTATTTTATTTATTAGGATTTGTTTACCGCCTTTTTGAAGGAATTCACTCAAGGCGGTGTACAGTAAGAATAGATGTATGATGTACATGCTTGTACATCATACATCTTGAAGATGCAGGAAGCCAGTGTAGCTCCTTTAACAGTGGAGATGCTCTTTCATACTTTCCCAGGCTGTAAATCAATCTTGCTGCTGTATTCTGCAGAAACTGAAGCTTTTGTAACAGTAATAAGAGATCCCAAATAGTGAGTTACAATAATTTAAGTATGGTATCGGGATTGCCTGTGTCACTGTTCTAAAGTTACCCGGGTATAATTTAGATCGAATTGCTCTCAGCTGCCAAAATCAGAAAAAAACTTTTTTTTAAGAAAAAGCCTTCGGCAAAGAGAGGAAAACATATCAAGTGCCTGGAAACGTACCCATCGGCTTGTGGTGCCTGAGAAAACTCCTTTGCTGGACATAGTTGAGGCAAAGGCACCTGTCAATCCCAGGTTGATTCATTACATTTTATTGCACTAGAGATTAAATCATGTCATTTTAATCTACAGTTATGTATTGTTGAGATTTGTTGCATGTGTCTAAATAGAAAATATATAAGACTGATTATGATAGCACTACTAAAATTACAATGATAGCTGCTCATAGCTTTCTGCTCTGTCAGTATGGGATCCTTTTACCAAACTGCAGGATAAAGGGACCTGCACTAGTTGTGGGGGCTGTTTATCCTGCACACCAGGGACGTTTTTACCACAGCAGATAAAAAGCCCCCAGGCAAACATGGCCATGTGGTAAGAGAACTACTACTACTTATCATTTCTATAGCGCTACTAGATGTACGCAGCGCTCAACTCGGGCACTCGGCATATACTCAGACATAGCCCCTTGCATCAAACATTAATACACCGAAGTCTGCTTTTCGACAGAAATTGGAATTTATTTAGGCCGCAGCCAGGAACATCTAACATTGTATTTCTAAAATTCCCTCCCCCTAGTCTTCGTTGGCCTTCGGCCCGTTTGTGGGCTGCCTCCCCTTATTGGGTCTGTTTATTTCTTACCATGTGGCCATGCAGCGGGGAGCCCATACTGCCACCCACTGAGATGGGGATAAGGGCTCTTGCAGTAATCCGGCAGAATGCTGCCTGATTGCCACCGAGTTACTGCTGCGCAAGCCATTTCCGGGTTTTTTCTTTTTCTCCAAGAAATGGCGCACTCTTGGGGCAGAACTACTGCCACTGGCTGCATTGGGCTGGCGGTAGTCCCAATTTAGTATGACAATTTGTAAAATACCCCCTATATTTCTGTGTAATCTGGTGATTGGGGGGGGAAGAGGAGAGATGGATGCTGATGTAATCAAGTGTGTACTTTTACAAACTCAACAAATGATCATGGAAAGTTTAATACTGGAAAGGCAAGATTCAGTCTGTCAACTATGCTGTCATTTGGACAACATTCATCCAATATTAGCTATTAAGGATGTGCATTTATTACTGATCATTTGTTTTGTTTTTTAGGGGTCCTTTTACTTAGCTGCAGTAAATAGTGGCCTTAGCACACTCTTACATGGGTTTCCCCCACACACTAAGGCCGTTTTTTCTGCAGCTGTAAAAATGTCTTTTTTTTGTTGTTGTTTTTTTTTGTTTTAATGACTATGTGCTAATGTTGCTATTAACATGCAGGCATCATAAAATTTTACCGCATGAGCACTTACCACCACCCATTTTCTATGCAGTAAGGTCTCATGCAATATTCCTGCACTAACCAGTTAGCATATGATAATGTAGCTGTGTTAACTGATTAGTGTAGGAATGCCCACTCTCTGCCTCCTGACACACCCCTCAAAAAAATTAATATTTTTAGCTCCTGATTAGTGCCCTCCAGTTATTAAGTCATGTTTCCCAGCAGACCCAACATTGTTACCTCTTGTATAAAGTCCTGCATTCCACCAAGGACTAGATCTAAAAAAGCTCCCCTTCTTGTCGGCTCCTGGATCAGTTGCTCCAAGAAGCAGTCATTTATTACATCTAGGAATTTTACCTTCCTAGCACTCCCTGATGTGGCATTTAACCAGTCAATATTGGGGTAATGGATATTACCCATCATTATAATGTTGCCAAATTTGCAAGTTTTTTCTAATTTCATTAGCATATCTTCATCTGTCTGATTGCTCTGGTCTGGTGGATGGTAGTATAAGCCCAGCGCTCTTTCCCTTCACTCATGGAATTTCTATCCATAAGGATTCTACGTTGCTGTCTTTTTCATGCATTTTGTTTGACTCAGTTCCCTCTTTAACATACAGTGTAATCCTCCTTCATTTTGATCCACCTTCTCATTGCGATATAATTTGTACCCTGTTAACACAGTGCGCCATTGATTGTCCTCCTTCCACCAGGTCTCTGAAATGCCTATTGTATCTATCTCTTCGTTTAGTGTTATATACGCTAACTCTCCTATCTTACTTTTTAGTCTTCTAGCATTTGTATACAGACATTTCAATGTGTGTTTTTTCCTTGCATCGACAAGCTGCTTAGAAGCTAACAGTAATAATTTGTAACTTTTGCTCTAATTTACCCTTAAACACTCCTGGTTTTCTACTTTTGTTAAAAGCTCTCTATCGGGATTCCCTAAATGTCCTGTTAAAATATGGGCAATTTTAAAATATGCCCCTTATTCTTGGACAGTGCATTGAAATCATCACCATTTATAAGGCGTCCTTAAGAAAATAAAATGACTATGGCTTAGCTGTTATAAGGACTTCTACAGAGCGGTGGTAAGCCCAATGCAGGTTTACCGCTTCCTCTTTTGGGACTGCCACTGGCCCAATGCGACCACAGTAGTCCCGAAAGAGCGTGTGCCATTTCCATGGGACAAAGAAAACCCCCAGAATTGGCTTGCATAGCGGTAACCCGGTGGTAATCCGGCATCGCTACACACTGCCTGGTTACCGCCGGGTTAGCGCCGGAGCCCTTATCGCCACCTCAGTGGGTGGCGATAAGGGGTCCCCATCGCATGGCCATGGCTATGTGTGCTGGGGGCTTTTTTTACCCACTGCGGTAAAAAGAGCCCTGGCAGTAAAAAACGGCCCCCACCACCAGCGCAGAGCCCTTTTTCCCACAGCTTGGTAAAAGGACCCCATAGGTTGTTGCAGCTTTTCACCAGAATAAATAGCATGGCTTGATCTATTCCTTAACTTACAGGTTTGTATGGTAAGTCCCGGTATTCTGACACCAGAACATCTCGTCGGGAAATCTGAAAAAGCAGCATAGACACTTATAATGCAGTGGATGCCATTAATATTTCATTTAGAAAGCTATTCTATCAGTTTACAGTGGCTTAATAGCATAATAAAACAACAATATAAAATTGCAGGTCAATGAAGCACCTGTTCTCTGCTAAGAATTTAACAGAGGATTGAATTACTTTATGCTGGAAAGGTATTAATAGTTCATGCAGCAGGAATTGCTGTAGAACATAATTTTTCATTATTTTTATCTAGTCAAATGACTCTAAGAATAATAAAGTGAAGAATTAAGAATGCTAAATAACATGAATTGACTGTTGAATATAGGCTAATAACAGGCCTCTTCTGTCTGTCTTGATAAGTATTGGGAAACTGGACTGGGTAACATACCGTACTCGAGAAAATAATCTTTGAAAACCTTTAATAATTGTATGAGATGCTCTATGGTAGAATTCATCAGACAAATGCCCTATATATTATCCAAAAACATCATTCTGGCATAGGCTCCCTAATCATTCATCCAGCAGATCTTGAATTAAGTGTCTATAAAAAATAAATGTGCTACAGTTGCAATTCTATGGTACAAGTGGACAAATTATGAACTCTGTTTACTAAAGATTATTAACTAAAATACATTAATACACATTAGCAGACCTTAATTTAAGTTCATAGCTGGTAAATAGGCTCCATGCTATCTTTATATTTTAGCCTTTGAATTTTTTAATAAAACATGGTGTCAGGGATAGGCAACTCTGGTCCTCGAGTGCCACAGGTAGGTTAGGTTTTGAAGATATCCACAATGAATCTGCATGAGAAAAATTTGCAAGTGCTATCTCTATTGTATGCAAATTTACCTCAAGGTGTCACGCTGGTGAGGAAAAGTGAGCCCTTGGGCCACTGCTGAGGAGCAGCAGTGGCAGGCAAATCACCCAAACAGGAGGCAAGGCAGACCACAGACAGATGGGCACAGGCTGGACTGGAGCAGCTGGACTGGAGTAGAAGCACTAAGCAGAAGCAGGAGAATAGTCCATGAATCACGCAGAGTCTTACCGGCAGGCAGCGAAGCAGCAGAGAAACCAGGAACCACGTAGGCTGGCGGCAATCAATAGTAAATCAGGAATCAAGCAGAGTCTTGAGCAGGCGGCAGACAATAGAACAAACCAGGAAACAAGCAGAGTCTTGGGCAGGCAACAGACAGTAGAACAAACCAGGAAACAACCAGAATCTTGGGCAGGCAGCAGACAGTAGAACAAACTAGGAAGCAAGCAGAGTCTTGGGCAGGCAGCAGAAAGTAGAATAAACCAGGAAACCAGCAAGGTCAAAAACAGGCAAAACAAGCTTTCAGGGCAGGAATCGCAACAGACCAACAAGGACAAGAACAGGACTGAAGACCTCTGTTGCCAAGGCAAAGTCTGAAAGTTCCCAGGTGCTTAATAAAGGCCACATACAAGGGAGTTCATCAGGTAAGGGTGCTGCTAAGTTCCAAAAATCCCAAGCCAGACTGGAAGGCTGGAAGATCCGGACTGGACCGGCATGACTTCTGGAACATGGGAAACAGCAAACAGACAGTCCATCGCAGCCACCAGGTCTGACCACCAGGTGGCCAGATGAATGAGAGCATGAAACAGGGGCACAACCGTGACACAAGGACTGGAGTTGCCTGTCACTGGGAAAGGGAATGGGAATAGGATTTGGTATACTGCCTTTCTGTGGTTACAGTCAAAGCAGTTTACATATTATATACAGGTTCTTATTTTGTATCTGGAGCAATGAAGGGTTAAATGACTTGCCCAGAGTCACAGTAAGAATTAAACCCAGTTCTTCTGGTTCTTAGGCTAGTCTTCCAATCCAATTTCAATTTAAAAATTGAAAATTGTTCCCCGGATTCAATATAGTGCGCCTAGAGATCCGTTCCAAAATCCAAGCGTATTCTATAACAATGCGCATAACTTAATTGGCTTAACAAGCTAATCAGCATTGATACCAGCTCTTAACCAACACTAATTGGCAATAATTAGAATTTACACGCACAACTCGCTAAGTGCATTTTGTAATGCAGTGCACCTAAATTGTAACGTGCGTGGGCAAAAAGAAGTGTGGTTATGAGCAGGGAAATGGGCATTTCATGAGCGTTCTGAAATTTGTACACGTAGTTACTACAACTACTACTTATCATTTCTAAAGCGCTACTAGACGTATGCAGCGCTGTACATTTGAACATGAGGAGACAGTCCCTGCTCGACAGAGCTTACAGTCTAATTAGGACGAACAAACAGGACAAACAAGAGATAAGGGAATATTAAAGTGAGGATGATAAAATAAGGGCTCTGAACAAGTGAACCAAAACCTAGCTTCTCATTTTCCCCCCCAAACCCACCTCCCCGCTCCCCCCGTTTTCTATTTCTGTTGATGGCTCTCTCATTCTCCCTGTCTCCTCAGCTCGAAACCTTGGGGTCATCTTTGACTCTTCTCTCTCCTTCTCTGCTCATATCCAGCAGATTGCCAAGACCTGTCGTTTCTTTCTTTACAACATCCGTAAAATCCGCCCCTTTCTTTCCGAGCACTCTACCAAAACCCTCATCCACACCCTTGTCACCTCTCATTTAGACTACTGCAATCTGCTTCTTGCTGGCCTCCCACTTAGTCACCTCTCCCCTCTCCAGTCAGTTCAAAACTCTGCTGCCTGTCTCATCTTCCGCCAGGGTCGCTTTACTCATACTACCCCTCTCCTCAAGACCCTTCACTGGCTCCCTATCCGTTTTCGCATCCTGTTCAAACTTCTACTAACCTATAAATGTACTCACTCTGCTGCTCCCCAGTATCTCGTCCATCCCTACACCCCTTCCCGTGCACTCCGCTCCATGGATAAATCCTTCTTATCTGTTCCCTTCTCCACTACTGCCAACTCCAGACTTCGCGCCTTTTGTCTCGCTGCACCCTACGCCTGGAATAAACTTCCTGAGCCCCTACGTCTTGCCCCATCCTTGGCCACCTTTAAATCTAGACTGAAAGCCCACCTCTTTAACATTGCTTTTGACTCGTAACCACTTGTAACCACTCGCCTCCACCTACTCTCCTCTCTTCCTTCCCTTTCACATTAATTGATTTGATTTGCTTACTTTATTTATTTTTTGTCTATTAGATTGTAAGCTCTTTGAGCAGGGACTGTCTTTCTTCTATGTTTGTGCAGCGCTGCGTATGCTTTGTAGCGCTATAGAAATGCTAAATAGTAGTAGTAGTAGTAGAACAAGGGTTAGGAGTTAAAAGCAGCATCAAAAAGGTGGGCTTTTAGCTTAGATTTGAGGACGGCCAGAGATGGAGCTTAACGTACCGGCTCAGGAAGTCTATTCCAGGCATATGGTGCTGCAAGATAAAAGGAATGGAGTCTGGAGTTAGCAGTGGAGGCAAAGGGTGCAAATAAGAGAGATTTACCCAGTGAACGGAGTTCCCAGGGAGAAATGCAGGGAGAGATGAGAGTGGACAGTGCAGAGTGAATGCACTTATAGGTCAATAAGAGGAGTTTGAACTGTATGCGTAAACGGATAGGAAGCCAGTGAAGTGACTTGAGGAGAGGGCTAATACGAGTGAGCATAACGAGACTGGCGGAATATTAGTCGTGCAGCAGAATTTTGAACAGATTGAAGAGGGGAGAGATGGCTAAGTGGGAGACCTATGCGAAGCAAGTTGCAATGATCTGAACATTACTATGATAAGCTGCCGTTACAGCAGCTAAGATAAATCTGTATTCGCGGACTGGTCAAAATCATAGAAAGATGTATTTCATTAGGGAAAAATGCTCTTATTGCACATACAAGGAGGGGTTGCGAGGAGACTAGGCAATTTGCTTCTAACTCCTTATCAGATTTCTTTTTTAATGAAACTGAGCAATTGCTCTATTTGTTTTAGATTTCCCTATAGTCACAACAAGACTTCACAGAATTGAAAACAAACTAGGAATGTTTTTTTTATTGTTTGTTTATTTTGTTTTGCCAAAGATTAGAGCCAGTGAGGACTATTTGCCAACTGAATGCTGCAAGGTAGCTTACAAGCTGCTTGTTTTGTCCATCTCTTTTACCTTAAGGATGTCAGATCTAAGAGAGCTAGACTAATTATTTCCCCTACATCTGGGCTTGCTGTTCAGAATATCAATTCAATGATCTAAGAGTAAATATAATTAGGGTGATTTTATAAAAACTTGCACAGATTAACAGGTCAAGTAGATGTCTGCTAAGGTGTTTTATTTATTTATTTATTTATTTATTTATTGCATTTATATCCCACATTTTTCTATCTATTTGCAGGCTCAATGTGGCTTAAAACTTTCTGTCATGACTTATGCCATTTCAGAGTAAAGATACACATGAATGACATAATAAAATTAACCAATACAGTATAGGGAGAAAATGCTCCAATTATTAAGTAAATGATGGTGAATTATGGTTCAAATTATGGTTTTGTTTTCAAAAAAGACCATCCAGCTTATAATCGAAAGTAATCGCCGGCTATTTCCCGACACAAATCGGGATATGGCCGGCGATTTCGCAAAAGCGGCGAAAAGCGTATAATCGAAAGCTACATTTGTGATAGGTTCGCCGCTTTCCCTTCGCCGCGCCGGCGAAAGTTCAAAGGGGCGTGTTGGCGGCGAAGCGAAGGTGGGACATGGGCAGGCTTGGGCTTGGCTACCAGATGGCCGACTTTCGCAGATAATGAAAAAATAAATCCCGGCGATAAGCAGTATTTCGCCGGGTTTACTTGGTCCTTTTATTTTCACGACCAAGCCTCAAGAAGGTGCCCCAACTGACCAGATGACCACCGGAGAGAATGGGGGATGACCTCCCCTTACTCCCCCAGTGGTCGCCAACCCCCTCCCACACTAAAATTATTAAAACACAAACCTTTTTTGCCAGCCTGAATGCCAGCCTCAAATGGCATACCCAGCACCCTGACAGCAGTATGCAGGTCCCTGGAACAGTTGTTGTTGGTTGCAGTGGACTGCAGGAAGGCAGAGCCAGGCCCATCCCCCCCTACCTGTTCCACTTGTGGTGGGTACTGTTGAGCCCTCCCAAACCCCCCAAAACCCACTGTACCCACATGTAGGTGCCCCCCTTCAGCCCTTAGGGCTAGGGTAATGGTGCACACTTGTGAGCAGTGGGTTTTGGAGGGGATTTAGGGGACTCAGCACACAAGGGAAGGGTGCTATGCACCTGGAAGCTAATTTGGTTGTTTATAAAAGATGTTTGAAGTGCCCCCTAGGGTGCCCGGTTGGTGTCCTGGCATGTGAGGGGGACCATTGCACTACAAATGCTGACTCCTCCCACGGCCAAATGCCTTGGATTTCGCCGGGTTTGAGATCGCCGGCAGTTTTTTCCATTATCGCGGAAAAACAAGAGTGGCGATCTCAAACCCGGCGAAATCCAATGCATTTCGCCGGCCCACACCGTATTATCGAAAAAAAAGATGGCCGGCCATCTTTTTTGAAAATACGGTTCCGGCCGGCTGTTGTGCCGCCGCCAAAATAGATCGCCGGCGACCTATTTCACCGGCGACGTTCGATTATTCCCCTCTAAGGGGCCTTTTACTAAGCCATGTAAGCGTCTACGTACGCCCAATGCATGGCAAACTGGAGCTACTGCCCGGCTACCATGTGGCTCTTGTGGTAATTTCATTTTTAGCATGCATCCGATACAGGCATCTGGAAAATAATTTTTATTTATTTTCGGCTGCCTGTATCAGACATGTGTCAAGTGGCATTTGGTGTGCATAGGTCATTACTGCTCGGTTACCACATGAAATGAAAATGAACGCATGACAATTTTCATTTTGCCGCACATCCATTTTCGGCAAAAATCTTTAAAAGACATTTTTGTAGCCGAGTTGAAAAATGATTCTGCGCTTGCCCAAAACCCACATCAACACTACCGAATGCCATTTTTCAGCATGCCTTTCTAAAAGGACCCCTAAGTCTTGCCGTAGGTGCACTAGTGTTTTTAGTGCGCACTAAAAATTAGCACGTGCTAACGCTAGAGACACCATATATTCCTAAGGGTATCTCTAGCATTAGTATGCCCTAATATTTAGCACACTCTAAAAACACTAGTGCACCTTAGCAAACAGGGTCCTTAGGCCCCTACATGCAGGCATGATATTTACACTTACTTGAGAGCAGGTGTAAATGCACTACAGTTTGCAATATGCCTACCAAAATATTTTATAATCTATGCAAGTACTTGTGACTGTGTCCCTGGCTCCGCCTACCAGCAAAGCATGTGCCTTCTACTAAACCACGTAAGGCTCTATGCATGTTCAACGCATGCCAAAATGGAGTTACCACCCGGCTACCACGTGGCTCTTGCGGTAATTTCATTTTTGATGCACATCCAATACGTGCAGCCAAAAAAAATTTTTTATTTTCAGACACACGTATCAGATGCGTTCCAAGGGGCATTTATCATGCGTAGGTCATTACCGCCCAGTTACCGTGTGAAACTTCACCGCTAGGTCAATGGCTGGCAGTAAGGTCACAGACCCAAAATGGACACCCAGCAATTTTGATTTTTCCTGCATGTTCATTTTCAGCAAAAATGAAAAAAAGGCCCTTTTTTACAGGCTTGCTGAAAAATGGATTGGCGCGTGCCCAAAACCCACGCCTACACTACCACAAGCCATTTTTAAGCACCCCTTGGCATTTTGTAAAAGGCCTTTTACATACAGATGAGTTTGCATACCTGTGGAAAAGGTACACCCTAGTGGTTAGTGTAGTGGGTTGAGAACCTGGGCAACTGGGTTCAATTCTCACTTCATGTCCTTGGATTCTGGGCAAGTTACTTAACCCCAGCAGATAAAGGTAGAGGCTAAACAAGGACGAGTCCAACACTGGAGATGTTATCCAACAATCTTTAATTGATGCAGATAAGAAGGGACCCAACACGGTCCATCTTTCAGCGTATATCAATGCCTACATCAGGGGTCAAATAACTAATACTAGTCAAAAGTACAGGTATTCAACTTTGCATGAATCAAAGAGTTTTGCCAATAGTCAAGCTATTCAGAGCTCAATTGCAAGTTACTTAACCCTCCATCGCCCCAGGTATAATACTTAGATTGTCAGCCCACTAGGGCAGAGAAAGTACCTACATATCATAATTGTAAACTGCTTTGGTTGTACCCAAAGGCGGTATATGAAATCTATGACCCTTTGCCCTTAATATGACTTACCTAAAAGCTGCCCTCCTCAGAATGGTTAAGGTATGCACAGGGCTTTTTTTGAGAAGGTACTTGGGGGTGCTGAGTTCCAGCGCCTTTTCCATTTTCTGCTAAAATTGACCCATGGTCCCCAAGTTTTAATGAAAGAGCTCAGGCTCTACACACCAAATCTACCTTGTCATAGATTATGTGACTGGTTGCAGGGGGCCTGGCTATTGTGGGGTGGTCCCTCAGTGATCATCCCACTCCTGAAAGGTGGCCTGGCATTTGAGTACCGGCACCTTTTTTGCTAGAAAAAATGCACTGGATATGCACAATACTTGTAGGCAATGGTGAAACATAGCATTCCAGTGGGTATATCTAGACTGGGAGAGGGGGGGACAGGAAGGATACTGTTTTCTTCCTGGTTTGCTACCCATGCAAATAGGAAGTGTAACATATGTGCAACCCTTCACATTAGCTTATTTTTCAAAGTGGTTGTTTCTCTGTTAAATTATTGTGTAGGATATTTGGTAAATACGTTTACGTACAGTACATTCCAACTATGTAGGCTATTTGAAAATTGTCACCGAGTATTGTGTTCTCTCCTCATAATTATACACTAATTTTTAAAAAGTGCAGATACACCCACACACTCTCCTTCCTTCAGCACTGCATGACTTCTGAAATATTTCTGAAGCTGACTTAATTTAGTTTGCATTAAAACTGGGAAATCCAAAGGGGAAAAAAATGTGATTTCTGAGCTTAAATTTTGCTGAAGCACCATGGGGATTTCGATCCATATAGAATGACAACTAGCATCCTGGATGAAATACTGGAATGATTCCCATTCTACTGTTTGGGCCTCTAGAATGAGAAGGTGGCCTGCAAAGACATTACAAGGAGTTAGTGATAAACGAATGAAGCTGCACTTGTGCTTTAAAAATGTCAATAATAAAATGGCCAACTGACATCAAAAGAAGGAGTGATCAAGGGCTTTGTTTGACTTGTACAGAGGAGCCCTGCAAACATTGTCAACACACGTGATGTCATAAAAAGGCTCAAGAATAGCACTCAAAAAAGTACAGCGACACACACACATACCAAATCAGTATGTGTGCATCGCTGTACTTTTTTGAGGGCAATTCTTGAGCCTTTTTATGAAATCGTATGGGTTAATGTTTTGGCAACAGTGTGCCAAACAGAGCTCTTGACCATGCCTTCTTTTATTACTGACACTCTCAGCCTGTCTATTTAAAGGATACTACAATAAATGGAAAGAGGAGAAAGTCTTTCAGAATATTTGCAATTAGTGTACAGGTGGAGTCTCATATATTTGTTTGCACGAATATTCACATCACTCCCTTGGTGACTCTATTAACGTGCATAGATTTAATCATTGACTGAAACCACCTCCACCCTAAAGTTGCAATTCATTAAACTTAACATACTAAAAAGTGCAAATATATGTAAATATGTGCAAAAAGACACTTAACTTGCGGAGCATATAAACTCCCTTATTTAGATTGAAGTGTGTAGAAGCCCCGACAGTGCCTGTTTCGCTACGCTTCTTCTGGGGGAACCCACACCATTTAACTGCGTCGTGTCTTAACGAATAGCCAAGGAGCTTCGTTAATAGAGTCACCAAGGGAGTGATGTGAACATTCGTGCAAACAAATATATGAGACTCCACCTGTACACTAATTGCAAATATTCTGAAAGACTTTCTCCTCTTTCCATTTATTGTAGTAGCCTATATTATAATAGGAGCAAGTCAAGCCATACAGTTTTTTTGTTTTTGCTAGTATTTAAAGGATAAGCATGCTCTTATATGGTGTTTGTTGCTTGTGAACCTCTTTCTGAGTTCTACTTACAAGATTTTCGATTTTCTCATGACTGGTAAGTTTTTTGAAATCTCTTCCAGAGTTCTGCCTTGTCCGCTCCGACAGTTACTCCTGGCCGTGGCATTTGTTTTTTTATTACATCGTGCATTTCAAGTTCCCATGGTATTTATGTGCTAGTTTGTATGCTCATGTTTATTCATTTTTCTTCATTCATCATCTTTGCACTGTGCCTTTTAGGTTTATATTGTATTTATTGACTAGTTTGCACCCTCATGTCTATCTATTATTACTATTATTTGCTATTTATCATTCGTGGGTTTTTGACCACGGGCCAATTTTAGCAGTGGTTGGTGTTTTTCCTTTTTTTCTTTATCTCTCATTATGTTCCCTTTCTATAGCGATTGGCATTTTATATGGACCCTACATCTTATTTTTTATTGGCTGCCAAGTGAGATAGTTTGATTGCATTTTACTGTCCTCAGCATGTTTTAAAATTGTTCCTATTCATATTTTTGGCTGTTCTGTGCTCTTTTCACCCTTGAGACCCCAACCCATGTTTGGTTGCCTATACAGATCAGGTATGTCCCTGATTTTCCCAGTTTTACTCACATGGTTCTCACAATTGTCTAATTATTTGTTCTTTTTATGGTTAGCAGTTATATTTTAAAACATCTATTTTGAAAACATACATTGTAAAAATAAAAGACATATACATGCAAAATAATAACAAACATTCATGACAACTAATTCTTAATATATATGAATTGTTTACAGTTGATGTAAATATGTTTTAACAATCACGGGGCCCTGTTTACTAAGCTGCACTGTAGGCACGCAAACTATTTAGCATGCGCTAATGCTAGAGACACCCACAGGAATTAGGGGCCCTTTTACAAAGGGGGCATAAGAGCCTATGCACATCCAGCGTGTATCAAATCAGCATTACTGTCCTGCTACCAGAGGCATAGCTACGGGGCCCACGGGGGCTTGGGCCCCTGCAAATTTCATCCGGGACCCTGCTTTGGCT
This sequence comes from Microcaecilia unicolor, assembly GCF_901765095.1. NCBI lineage: Eukaryota > Metazoa > Chordata > Amphibia > Gymnophiona > Siphonopidae > Microcaecilia > Microcaecilia unicolor. The sequence continues at coordinate 43,382,085 of NC_044038.1, forward strand.
GGCGGGGGTCCGCAACCCCAGCCAGCCGAAGCCTTCTTCAGCGCTGGTCTCCGGTGCAGCCGAGTTCGCTGCCTGACCCCTGTGCATCAGTGTGCACAGGAGGAACAAGAAGAAAGAAGACCAGGGGGCAGGCAGTGTACGCGGCTGCGTCGGAGACCGTCACTGAAAAGGTATTTGTTTGTGAGGGGAAGCAGCAAGGAGGCGAGGAGGCGAAGCGAGGCAAGGTGAGGCGGAGGGGGCCGAGGAAGCGAGACAGTAGGGGTGGCGGGGCGGCACTCAAAATGTGCCCCCAACCTCAGGCTCTGGCTCCCTTCCACCGTGAGGTCTGGCTACTCCCCTGCCAACTACCATGTGCCCTGGGTGGTAATTCTGAATTTGGTGCATAGCAAAAACACGCAGTAGAAAACATTTTCTATTTTCTACCATGTGGTCCACCCCGGGTGCACGCCGCTGGGGGGGTGCTGCATGCCGGTTGACCGAGTTCACTCGTTACCTCCCTGCTGCTCCCTCTGCCCCGGAACAGGAAGTAACCTGTTCCATGCAGAGGAAGCAGCAGGGAGGGAACGAGCGGACTCGGCCAACAGGCGCGTGGCACCCCTCCAGCAGATAAAAATGCACCCGGGGGTGTAATTTCGCCGGTGGGGGGGGGGGGGGTAATTTCGTCGGTGGAGGGGGGGGCTGCGCTGCACCCGGGAGGGGGCGCATCGGCGATCTGCCCCGAGTGTCAGGCAGCCTAGGAATGCCACTGAACTCTTGATATCTGAGTTATAACATTGTCCCCTTCCCAGTAGATTGATGCAATATCTGCTTCATTATATAATGCAAGAACCTCCTTATCCCACATTCACAGTTTTCCTCCTAACATAATCAACATATGGCCTGATTTTCAGTCAGGGTAGCCATCTTTTATAGTTAAGCACTGGCCCTGATGCTTAACTTTATACCACTGAATGTACATATATAGCAGTTACTGCTTCAACTGGAAATGATATAACTTGGTGCCAAGATGTAGTCACCACAATGGGGCACATTTAGTACCAATTCCTATAAGGGCACTTATGCCAAAATTTAGGCATGCCCACTTATGAGAGGTCGATGGCTGGTATAAGTGACACATCTAAGTTAAGGCGGCCAACTGGATCCAGATTCGCAGGACAGGGTTGATTCAGTCCTGGGTTTATACCTTTGCATACAGGGACTTGTAATTTTGATTTCCCCATTGCATTCCCTAAGAAAAATAAGACTACAAACTCCAGCATGCACTGGAGTAAACCCAGGATTTGATCAACCCAGTTCTGCAAATCTGACAGCCTTAATCTAGGCGCACCATGTAATGCACATCTTTGATAGTGTTTTATAAGTTACGGGTCCGATAGTCAGTTAGCGGTCATCAATATTTTGCTGACTGCCCCTGGCTGTAAACTTGGAAATTCAATGCCAGGCCATATCCAGGCACCAGCATTGAATTTCCAGGTTTGCAGAGTTGGCTAATGCATAGCCAGTTAATTAAGATAGTGAGCACTTATCTAGCTTTGGGTTACTGCATATAGATAGGACTGACTTTTATGCAGTTAATCTGGCTGGTTAAGTGCTAGACATTAGCACTTAATTGGCCAAGTGCCGACTCCACCCTCAGAATGCCCCCAAAAAGCTGGTTTGCAGATCAGTGCTAACAGGTTATTTTCAGCTGAACTAGCTGGTCAAGTGCCATTGAAAATTGGCAGTTAGATCTGAACAATTGATTTAACTAGCCAGGAGCTGTTTCTGGCTGGTTAAATCGCTTTGAACATGTCTTGCTTGGTGACACGCTCATGACCCCACCCATGCTCTGCCTATGTGTATGCCTCCTCACAGTTTCACACAATGGGGTCCTTTTACCAAGCTGCAGTAAAATGGGCCCTGCGCTACCATCAGCACATGCTTTGATGCGCACTGAGGAATCCTTTTCCTGCAGCGAGTAAAAGGCAGTCTTTTTTGCTGGAAAAGAAATGGCTGTTCCGTAAAGTCCAGCTAAGTGACTCTATTGGGTTATTGGGGACTTTTTTTGTTTTGCTCATTATTGATTTGTGTACTGTCCTTCTCATTATTGCTTTAAAACATTTTTCTAACTGGCATGACTTGTAATATTTTAAATGTATTTTCTGATGTATTTTTACACATCTTCTTTTATATATAACTAGTAAAACATGCCCGTTTCTCACACAAATGAAACGGGCGCTAGCAAGGTTATCCTCCGAGTTCCAGTTTGGCCCCCTCCCTCTCCACTCTCATCCGAGTTCCAGACCCCCCTCCCTCTCCTCTGAGTTCCAGGCTCCCCTCTCCTTCAAGTTCCAGGCCTCCCTCCCTCCCTCTCTCTCCTCCGAGTTCCAGGCCCCCCTCTGTCTCCTCCAAGTTCCAGGCCCCCCTCCCTCCCCCTCCTCTGAGTTCCAGGCCCCGCCCTCCCTCCCTCCCTGTCCTCCGAGTTCCAGGCCCCCCTCTCCTCCTCCCCCCTCTCCTCCAAGTTCCAGGCCCCCCTCTCATCCAAGTTCAAGGCCCCCCTCTCTTCCGAGTTCCATGCCCCCTTCCTCTCCTCCGAGTCCCAGGCCCCCTCTCTCTCTTCTCCGCATTCCAGGCCCCCCTCCCTCCCTCACCTCCCCTCCCCTCCGAGTTCCATGCCCCCCTCTCCTCCGAGTTCCAGACCCCCGCGCCGTGGGAAGGCAGGCTGCAGCACCGTGCCTGCTCGCCTTTCACTGCTGCCGCCGGACCCTGAGGTAAGAACTTTTAAATTCAGGCCAGCACGCAGGAAAGCGAGGGGCAGGTGGAGGACTGGGGGAGGGCGGGCAACGCAGGTCGGGCTGCCACTCGGAGGGGTGAAAGAGAGAGAGAGGGAGGGAGGGAGGCGTGGGGGTCTGGAACTCGGAGGGGAGGGGAGGGAAGGAGAGGGAGGGAGGGGGCGGGCCTGGAACTCAGAGGAGAGGGGGGGCCTGGAACTCGGAGGACAGGGGGGAGGGAGGGGGCGATTCTCCCCCGATTGTATCCTCACCTTCAACATTCTGTGGCTGGCTGGTGCTGGTTTCCCTTCCCTCTCATTGATCTGCCCTCTGACATCATCACGTTGAGATGCGAAGGCGGACCAATGGGAATTGTGTTACGAACCCAGGCATCCAGACATAGAACATTGGAGGTGCAAATTATTACATAGGATTACATAAAACATGTTTTGTGTGTTCATTCTCTTTGTTCTATTTTGTGGATGGAAGGGGGGGTGACTGAGCAGTTTTTCTCCAAAGTTTTGGGAGTTTTTTATACTGACTCTTTTTTCCTCTCCATTCTTGATTTATGGACCGATGATAATACCTTACTTCCATTTAAGATTGTGGTGTGTTTCAATACCATTGGTATTTGTCCCTATCAGGAGATTTGAAGTCTGTGTTATTTAATTATATCTAATCCGAACAAGTGAAAGTTTTAGAAAAATTCAAACTATTTTTTCATAGGTTTACTTTGTTTGGTAAGTGAACCACTTGCTGTGCAGCCATTTTTTTTTGGGGGGGGGGGAGGAGAGCACTTAACGCCACCCACTGAGGTGGCGGTAAGGGCTCCCACACTAACCTGGTGGTAACCAGGCAGTGTGTGGTGCTGCTTGATTACTACCAGGTAAGTGCTGGTGCTACAAAGATAGAAATACTTTTCTAGCGCTGGAAATGGCGCATGCTGGGAGAACTACCACTGAGCTCCTGCGCTAGCCCTGCGGTAGCCCATTGCTGCACGCCAACCCTTTAGTGAAAAGGCCCCTATGTGACTTTGGTGTGCTTGTCACTTTGCCCTTAGATGGCAATTATTGGGGCCTGTACTGTGCATAAGTGCCGGCATTTTATTCTACTTTCATGTACTGGATAGAAGAGAGAAACAACATCAGTAGGATTACAGGAGCGAGCGTGTGGAATGAACCTCTGGGAATAGCTCAGAATCCCATAAGATTTTAGATAGTGCAGTAAGATAGGGAAACATGTCCTTTGATATTGTTATGCAACTCTAGCTGTGCTTTCAGCTTTTTGTTTCTTTTTTTTTTTAGATTAATATGTGAAGATAGCCATAAAGTCATCTGAGGAGAGTTGGACTTGTTTGACCTCTGATCTTTTTTCAACTCAATCTTGCAACTACTGAACTGTAGTTATCAGTTGCATGGTGTTGACATTGATGATACACTTTAGTAAATGCTTCAAACATTAGTCTGGTGCAGGGAGAATTACAGTTGGCACCACCATCAGGTTCCCTCTCAGTCTTTTTCTCTCTGTCCTTCTAATGAGCTTTGGGTTTCTCCTCAAATCAGATCTACCCAATCAGCTGTATTGCCTCTCTTTTGTAATTCCCCTCTCCTTACCAGCCTCTCTTTCTCCCAATCCCCTCATCCTCAGTAGTCTCTCTCTTATTCTCTAAATTATTATTTAATTCCCAGCAGCCTCTCTCTCTCAACCGACATTCCAGCAATCTCTCTTCTATCCTCAGTTGTCTCTAGTCTGTCCCCAGCATTCTCTTTTATTCAGTACCCCCCACACACACACACTCTCATCAATCACACTCTTTATCCCTATCTCCAGTCAGTCTCTTCTTTTCAGTCTTTGAACCCCCAGAAGTGTCCATACTCCTGTTTCTAACTTCCCATCTTCAACAGTCACTCTTTTTCTTTTAACCTCCTCTCACCCCAGCAAACTTTCTCTGTCTGAACACGCATCCAATTTCAGCAGTCTCTGTCTCCAGCTCTCAATCTGCCATCTTTAGCTGTTGCACTTATTACTTCTCACTCCCTCGTCCCTAGAATCACCCTCTCTCTCTCTCTTTCTATTCTGCATACCCAGGAGCACTTACCGTATTTTTCGGACTTTAAGACGCACCGGACCATAAGACGCACCTAGGTTTTAGAGGAGGGAAATAGGAAAAAAAATTTTCCTTTTTCCCTCCTCTAAAACCTAGGTGCTCCGGTGCGTCTTGTCCGAATCCCTCCCTCCGAGTTCGGGATCGCCCTCCCCCCAGCCCTGTCACCACTTCTCCCTACTCATGTCACGCGATCTTCCCTGGTGGTCCAGTGACGTCGGGGCAGGAAAGAGCCCCCTCTTTCCTGCCCAGCGCGCTGCTCTCCATCCTCCTGTATGCAGCCTGACGGTCTCGGCGAGATTCAAAATGGCCACCGAGACTTCAATTCTCGGCGGCCATTTTGAATCTCGCCGAGACCGTCAGGCTGCATACAGGAGGATGGAGAGCAGCGCGCTGGGCAGGAAAGAGGGGGCTCTTTCCTGCCCTGACGTCACTAGACCACCAGGGAAGATCGCGTGACGTGAGTAGGGAGAAGTGGTGACAGGGCCGGGGGGAGGGCGATCCCGAACTCGGAGGGCGGGCAGCCAGCCAGCCAGTCAGCCAAATCTACCTTCGGACTATAAGACGCACCCCCCATTTTCCTCCCAAAGTTTGGGGGAAAAAAGTGTGTCTTATAGTCCAAAAAATACGGTAACTCTATCAATTTCTTCTTCCTAGCACTCACTAATCCTGTCTCAATAACCCATCCTCAGCAAACAGACAGAATTAGTAAGTGTTCTGTTGTCTCAAGATCTTCCATCCCCAGCAGCCTCTTTCTCTGTTTCTCTTCATGATCAGTCATGCTATTTCTCTCTCTGTTCCCCAACCACATTTTTCATTCTCTCTCTCTCTCTCATATCTTTGGACAACACTTTGTTTCTCTCAGTTACAGGCCCTGTAGCACCTTTTTTCCATAGGATTTACATCCAGGCACTTCATCTGCATCAGCTGATGATAGAAGCTTCCTTCCCCCAGGGCCAGTCACTCACTTCAGTGGCAGGCCACATTGATTCATTATGAGATGCGTTTTTATATTGTTTCTTTTAATTTTGTGGTATCACACACATTGTTTTATTTCACATATTTAATGTTTAACGGATTTGATTAACTGGTCTTCGTAAGAAATATCCGTGGTGTGAATAAATATAACTGTCTCTGGGAAAAGGTTACTGAAGTATCAGATCCAAAATGTTGAGAATGACCAATTTTTCATGAAATGGTTTTCTTTAAGCAGTCTGAAAAAGTTATATGCTTGAAATTTGGGTAACTTTTTTTTTATTTTTTCATATACAAGGATGGGGTTTGGACTGTTATATTACAAATTGTTTTTGCAATAATAGAATTCATAAAAACTTAATTTTTGGTTTCGGGTGAAAATAAAACAAGAATAAAAAATGGGAAAATGAAAAAGGAAAGCAATACGGGGAAAAGGAATACATAAGGAAGAAATGCAGAAAGGTAAAAGGTTAAAATGTTATGTGCCAACAAGCACAAATTCCCAGAGTACAGTAAAAAAGAAAAAAAAATTCTAAAATTGAAAGTGTATCGTATTACTAAATAGCATGTATTATCACTGTGGTGGTCATTTTAGAAGCTCTATTCTTGTTTTTGGACATCTGAAAACTGGCATTTAGATGTTCATATTGCATGGATGTCCAAATTCCAATTCTACAAAGGCAGGATATGGATGTCTAACAGTATGCCCATATGGCAAGGTGGTGTGGCCTTGGAATGTTGTGGATGGAACTAGGGAAGGCCCCTAAAATATGGATGTTCAACTCTGATCGCAGAAGACGAAGGGTCGTCCAAGTTTACAAAGATGGATGTCCATATTTAGACTTAGTACTTGTCACGTTCAGGTAACAGAAATGTATTCTGATTGAGCAGCTGTCCACTGGAGGGATTAAGGCATGGCACCTCCTTAATCTCCTCAGTGGTTTCTGCCCCCTCCTTTTCCCTCGAATGTGAAACTGGCAAGTGATATCAAGCTCTGACAGCTTCAGGTATTATGAACATTCTTATGAAAACAACCTACAGATCTGAGGAGTAGCCTAATGGTTATTACTCTGCACTGAGAACCCAGGGACCATAGTTCAAATCCCCCTTCAGATCTTTTTATTTTTAAATTGTGAGCCCTTCAGGGACAGAAAAATACCAACTGTATTTGAGTATGTAAGACCTCTGCAAGCCTGAAGCTCTGTTGAAGTAGTGTACATTCAGGTACAGTAGGTGCTTTTCTGTTCTTGGAGGGCTCACAATTAAAAAAACAAAATCACAGGCCACTAGAATGAGATTTGAACCTTAGTCCCATGTTTCACAAGGCAACCAAACGGCAGCAGCGATCCAAGGAGGGACAAACACGGCAAGAGTTTATTCAAATGTCAACTTTAAAGGACACAGGACCCAACTTGGCCAAGTTTCGGCAAAACCTTCGTCAGGAGTCACAATACATTCACAGATTCAAAGCACGTACTGCAATACCTGTGTTGAAAAAAAAAATGAGGTCCAGTGTTAAAAGTAAAAGAATGCAGGCCAACAGCACCGGCATAGAAAAAGCTTTGGTCCTATTCTAAAAGTCAGTAATCACCAAGTCTGACTGGCTTGGGTGTGCCCTGAGGACTGGGTTGAAAACCTCTGAATTAGACTAAAAAATATGTACTGCACCTGAACGTAACCCACCTTTAACTACTGGGAAAGCTGTGTTTGTAATCCAAATAGTATCCACATGAAGATATACCAATAAATGATCCATATATTTTTATGCGGATAGCTGGGTATTGAAAATTCACCTCGTAGGTTTCAGCAGAAATGCTTTAGTTAAGTGATATATCTTTCTTTTATAGTAGAAATGCAGTTTCTGCCCTAGGTTTATTGAACTATTAAATATCCATTGTTTGCAGGTGTTAATATTCTATTCTTAAACAGTAGTTTTATTTCTTTTTCAGACTGGTTTGATTGAATGTGCTTCCTTGTGTGTCCTACAACATGCTACCAGAATCTTTTCTTTTTTACAATTCTGTTTTGATCATTTTGTGCTGATTAATTATTCTATTAGGCATGGTTACATTTCCTTTTCATCCATCACTGATTCTTACCTATTAAAAACAGTTACATACAATAATTATACCTCTGGTGATAAAAATTAATGTTTCATGATGTAATTGCAAATTATTGCTACATATTTAACTTTTTCTGTCCAATGCATTTGAAAGTGGGGCCATCTCTCACCTAAATCAAATTACAATTTTGTCATGAAAGTTTCTAATTAAGCTCTAAATTATTCCTTTAGCACCAACATTTCTTTTGTTTACATGTTAAATGACCTTTGGTTAGCTTCAGTCTTTTAATTTCCATTCTTTATTGATGTTCTTTTAACACACATTTTTGTTAGGTATAGAAGATTATGGATTTTAAGATGCCCATTAACAATTCTTTGTTCAATTTATTACTCTTCTAAACCTTAGAGAGTACGAATTTAGGTGTGATGTTATAGATTACGGGCCAAATTCTACAAATGGTGTCTTACTAATCGGTGCCAAAAACTCCACACAATTACTCTGATTCTATACCTAAAATTATTTTATAGAATATGCTCACACGTCATTCTTGCGACTAAAATTTAGGCATACTCATTAAGGCCACCTAACACCAGGCCTAAATATCTGCTTGTAAGCTAGGCACAGATCAGGTGTATTCCATAATAGTGCGCAAAGCTTTTTGAAATGCCCACAACCCACCCATTCTATGCCTATGGCAACCCTTTTCAACTCTGTGCATGAGAATTTATGCTCACTGCATAATAGAATATGCCTAGAAAGTTGGGCATAAATTCTAATTAAAGCCAATTAGTGTCACTAATTGGATGTTAAGTATCAATTATCGCTTGTTAATCAATTAAGTTGTGCATTCAATTTGGCCATGCTGACAAATTAGCATGCACAACTTAAGGTGCCATATATAGAATTTGGGTGTACCTGTATTTATGTGCCTAACTGCCATCAGTGGGGCATCAGTCTCTGGCAGGCATAAATGCTCATGCCCAAAATTAGGCGTTAAGGGCTAAATTCTGTATATGGCATCCAAAATGTAGATTCATCGGAATAACGCACCTAGTACTATTCCATAAACAACGTCTACAATACGTTGAGGTTTACAGAATAGAGCATAGGCTGTGGGAATGCGCGAACATTTAGGCATAGCCAGTTATGCCACTGAAAAGCTACTGTAAATGCCCACACCAATATGTACTGTTTCCCTGAATTCTATCACAGTTCGCGTAAATGTGATTGACACCCCCAACATGCTCACACTTCTCCCATGGCTGCAACCCCTTTTCAGCTATGCATGTTGGAATTTAAGCATACCTCTTTTTAGAATACGCCTAAAAAGAAGCACATGTAAATTCAAATTATTTGCCAATTAGTGATAATTGGTTATCGGCCAGTTATCACTAATTGGCTTGTTACCCAATTGAGCAGCATGAGTAAATTGGCCATGCACATAATTTAACGCGCAGTACTCACTGCACCTTATATAGAATCCAGGGGAAATGTAAACTAAGCTAGTATTCAATGAAGGACACTCCGTGTAGTGCACCCTTTACAGAATACTAGCTTAATGCAGATCATCCCAACACCTAACTTTGGGCACCATTTATTCAATCTAGCCCTGAGTCTCTAGCGCTCCCTCGGTAGCAGCAATATTCAGCCACTATCCAGATAATTTATCCAGATACACTAAGGATGGCTTTTTTGCCGCCCTAAGTTATCCAGATTGATATCTGGGTGGCAGTGCTGAAAATCTCCACTTCCTAGATAATTTTATGGGCCCGATATTCAGCCCATAGTGGTAAATGGCTGGTAAGCCGTGGGCTGAGCTAACCTCGGATATTCGCTGACCTAGAAGTTAACCGGGAACCAGCTGATATTTAGACCAGTTCCTGGTAAATTCGCTACATAAAGTTGGGACAGTTGTTTTGCTGTCCTAAGTTACCTTATGTGGTTACTTAGCCAGTTAGTAGACTGAAAATCACAGCTAAGGACTAGATTCTATATAAGGTGCCTGAAAAATTGGTTTATAGAATATGCCCGGTGGCCATGCCTGTGCCTAACTCTAGGTGTGTCTATTTACACCAAGTAGAACTTGATGTAAATACTGGTGCCTTATTTTAGGTGCAGAGCATGTGTATTGTATAATTGTGTGTGTAGATTTTTGGAATGCACAAAGTCTGCTCATTTCATGCCCATGGCCATGCCCCCTTTATGGCAGTGTGCATTAGAATTTATGCACTACGCTTTACAGAGTACACCTAGCAATTTGTGCGCCTAAATTCGAATTAATTCCAATTAGTATCAATAATTGCTTAAGTGCCAATTAGCACTGGTTGGCTTATTAAGGAATTAAATTCCATATGGAGTGGAGGAGTGGCCTAGTGGTTAGAGCACCGGTCTTGCAATCCAGAGGTGGCTGGTTCAAATCCCACTGCTGCTCCTTGTGATCTTGGGCAAGTCACTTAACCCTCCATTGCCTCATTGTGAGCGCTCCTGGGACAGAGAAATATCCAGAGTACCTTAATGTAACTCACCTTGAGCTACTACTGAAAAAGGTGTGAGCAAAATCTAAATAAATAAATAATAAATAAAATAAATCCAGAATATGATCAGGTTTATGCATTCAATTTCAGTTGTGCTATATGAAATCCAGGTTTAAATGACTAAATTGATGTTCCTGGCCCATCTCTAACCTAGCTGGTAAGGATATGGCCACTTAGGGGGAGATTCTATATAGGCAGCAATTATAGAATATGCGTAGTTGATATTTCAGCACCAAAATCTCTGCGCATCCATTTACGCCAGTGAAAGCATGGCATAAATCTTGGCTCGTAGATACTTAAGTACATAAGCACTGCCATACTGGGAAAAGACCAAGGGTCCATCAAGCCCAGCATCCTGTCTCCGACAGCGGCCAATCCAGGCCTCAAGAACCCGGCAAAATCCCAAAAACAAAACAAAAATTTAAATTAATAATGTTCAATGGACTTTTCCTTCAGGAATCTGTCCAAACCCCCTTTAAACTCAGCAAGGCCAACTGCTGTCACTACATTCTCCGGCAACGAGTTCCAGAGTCTAACTATGCGCTGAGTAAAGAAAAGTTTTCTCCTATTTGTTTTAAATCTACCACATTCTAGCTTCATCTTATGTCCCCTGGGGTTCTATTATTGTTAGAAAGTGTAAACAAACGCTTCACATCTGTCCGCTCCATTCCACTCATTATCTTGTAGACTTCTATCATATCACTCCTCAGCCATCTCTTCTCCAATCTGAAGAGCCTAACCATCTTAGCCTTTCCTCATAGGGAAGCCCTCCCATCCCTTTTACCATTTTCGTCACCCTTCTCTGCACCTTCTCCAATTCCTTTATATCTTTTTTGAGGTGCGGCGACCAGAACTGAACACAATACTCGAGATGCGGTCTCACCATGGAGCGATACAACGGCAGTATAACATCCTCGTGTTTGTTTTCCATCCCTTTCCTAATAATACTCAACATTCTGTGCGTCTTCTTTGTGTCATCTGCGAATTTAATTACCTCACTAGTTACTCCCATCTCTAGGTCATTTATAAATATATTAAAAAGCAGCAGTCCCAGTAAAGACCCCTGAGGGACCCCACTAACTACCCTTCTCCATTGAGAATACTGACCATCCAACCCTACTCTCTGTGTCTCTGATTTAGGAGTAGTGTGCCATAGTCTATAGGTGTGTCAATTTCAGAATGCCCACAAAACACCCTTTTCCTGCCTATAACCACACCCCTGTTTACCTACATGCTTTAGAAGTTCGGCGCACATCATTACAGAATACGCTCAGTCAGCTGTGTGTCTAAATTCTAATTAATGCCAATTAATGTTCATTATTGCTTGTTAAGTGCTGTTATCAGTGCTCATTTGCTTGTTGAGCTTGTTAAATTGTGTGCATTGTTGTAGAATCCACGCCAAAATCTCTAGGCATGCTATATAGAATCCGAGGGTTTGTGGACATATTCAGCAGCACTACCCAGGTGCCAGCTCACTCAGGGGCAGGAACCACTGATCATTTTTAGGGATCGCTGTGTTGCATATTATTTTATGTTCCCCTGTGCGTCTTCTTTGTGTCATTCGCAGATGACACAAAGAAGACGCACAGAATGTTGAGTATTATTAGGAAAGGGATGGAAACAGGTAACAGACAGGTAACAGACAGTTTTGCTGAATATGTAACTAAAAACACAATAAATTATGATTCTACACTGTCGTTGGGAGATGTAAACTTACATCTAGATAAATCCTCTGATGGCAATATTTCTAGACACTTTGAATTTCTTCATTCTATAGATTTTTTCATCTGAGAATATCATCTATACACGAGAGAGGACATTGCTTAGAGTTATTAGAGCTTACTAATTCTTATAGTTATAACTGCTCATTACCTCTAAAGATCCCTGGTCAGACCACTTTTTACTTGATTTCTTTTTATCTTGGAAGGATACCAATGTGAGAAGGGTAGATTCTACAGCCATTACAACCACAAAACAGTTTAGAAAAAAGATAGAACCTTTGTTATTTTGGCAGGTAGCTGATGACGGATTGACATCCGGTGTTGCCACTAATGAATGTTTCCTTGCAGGTTGGCGTCAAATCTCTGACTCAATTTTAAATAAGATAGCTCCTTTGGCTCAAAAAATCAGAATACCGCAGCGATCTGAGAAATGGTTTGATCAAGAACTTTATTAAAACGATTGTGCAGAAGTAAAAAAGAACCGAGAAACGATGTCCCACAGATGTTAACAGAAACAATCGGCATGCTGCCATTCATGAGTATCAGCAGAAATTAACTACTAAAAAAAGGGAATATTATTCAAAACTGGTGGGGCATGATAAACCTAACACTAAGAAACTGTTCTCATTATTGGATCACATGTTGGATGTAGAATCTGTCACTGCCAATTATGACATTTCACCAACAGTTGATGAATTGGCTCTATATTTCCAAAGTAAAGTTCTAAAGATTAGAGAACAATTATCGCCAGAGAGCTATCATTGAATAGCCCTTTTCTCTTGAGCTGAAGGCTATTTCAGCATATGTATTTGTCCCAATTCAATAAAATGAATGATACTAAGATATTACTATTAAAGTATGTTAAATCTTTTTGTAGTTTAGATACATGTTCACATTATTTGATCAAACTGGCATCTCTGCTTTTCCTACATCAGCTAACCAACTGGTTAAACTCACATTTTGAATCTGCTACTTTTCCAACTTTAGGTGGGAATATTGTCCTTACTCCTATTCCTACAAATTCTAAAGTTAGTCTGGCAGAAGTCATTAATTATTGTCTGGCTTCTATCCCTTTGTTTACAAAAATAATAGAGGGGTATGTTACAGAGCAGCTTGAGAACTATTTGATGCAATATAACATTCTTCACATTTCTCAGTCAGGAAAAATCATAGTATTGAAACAGTAAAATGCACTCTGGTGACGAATATTACATCAATTGCATATACAGGGGAAGGTGCTAAGTTGACTTCATGGCTTTCTTTCCAACTATTATTCAGTGAAAAAGAAGGGAGCTCATTCAGTCAAATGGAAAAGTGTATGTGGTATGCTTCAGGGCTCCCCCCTTTCTCCTTTATTTTTTTAACATTCTTATGCAGTCATTAGGTGTGATCTTAGACCAGCTTCAGGTAACTCTTTTCATTTACACTGAAAACATTACTATTTTTATGCCTGTACTCGAGTCTTGACTGCATACTATCGGGGGCATTTTCAAAAGAGAAGGGCGTCCATCTTCCGACACAAATCGAGAGATGGGCGTCCTTCTCTTAGGGTTGCCCAAATCGGCATAACTGAAAGCCAATTTTGGGCATCCTCAACTGCAGTCCGTCGCGGGGTTGACCAAAGTTCACAGGGGCGTGTCAGAGGCATAGCAAAGGCGGGACTGGGGCGTGCTTAAGAGATGGGCATCCTCGGCCAATAATGGAAAAAAGAAGGGCGTCCCTGATGAGCATTTGGTCGACTTTACTTGGTCCAATTCTTTTCACGACCAAGCCTCAAAAAGGTGCCCAAACTGACCAGATGACCACCAGACAAAATCAGGGATGACCTCCCCTTACTCCTCCAGTGGTCATCAACCCCCTCCCACCCTAAAAAAGAAAATTAAATTTTTTTTGCCAGCCTCTATGCCAGCCTCAAATGTCATACCCAGCTCCATCACAGCAGTTTTAGTGGGTGCAGTGCACTTCAGGCAGAGGGACCCAGGCCCATGCCCCCCTACCTGTTACACTTGTGCTGGTAAATGTGAACCCTTCAAAACCCACCCGAAACCCACTGTACCCACATATAGGTGCCCCCCTTCACCCCCTAGGGCTATGATAGTGGTGTACAGTTGTGGGGAGTGGATTTTTTTTGGGGGGGGTTGGGGGGCTCAGCACCAAAGGTAATGGAGCTATGCACCTGGGAGCAATTTGTGAAGTCCACTGCAGTGCCCCCTAGGGTGCCCGGTTGGTGTCCTGGCATGTCAGGGGGACCAGTGCACTACGAATGCTGGCTCCTCCCATGACCAAATGGCTTGGATTTGGTCATTTTTGAGATGGGCATCCTCGGTTTCCATTATGGCCAAAAACCGGGGACGACCATCTCTAAGGTCGACCATCTCAACATTTATGTCGACTATCCCTAAGGTTGACCTAAATGTTGAGATTTGGGCATCCCCGACCGTATTATCGAAACGAAAGATGGACGCCCATCTTGTTTTGATAATAGCGGTTTCCCCGCCCCTTCGCTGGGACGTCCTTAGAGATGGGCGCCCTTAGAGATGGTCATCCCCATTTGATGCTCCTCCACGTCACTTATTCAAACTTAGATCAATAGAGGACTGGTCGTGGCCTCTTGCCTAAAGGTAAATGGAGAAAAAACAAACATTCTTACAGATGGGACCTTCTAATGATTCTAGATGTGATCATATCCTGAAGTTGGGCTCTGATCAATTTAAAGTTGACTTACAATCTAAAATGCTTGGAGTAGAACTTGACAACCAGCTGAAAATGAATAGTTACAGTCAGGCTGTTGTGAAGATATCTTTTTATTCTCCCAGGAAGCTAAGGGACCCTTTTACTAAGGCACATAGGCGCCTATGCACGTTCAGTGTGCATCAATTTGGAACTACCACCCGGCTACTGAGTGCCCTGGGCGGTAATTCCATTTTTTACACACGTCTGATACGTGCATCGGAAAATATTATTTTTTGCCGTGCGGCGCTAACCGGTTAACCAGTGAGACTTTACCGCTAAGTCAATGGGTGGCGGAAAGGTCTCAGGCCCAAAATAGATGTGTGCCAATTTTTCTTTTGCCGCATGTGAATTTTCAGCCAAAAAAAGGGCTTTTTTTGCAGGTGCATTGAAAAATAGACCTGTGATAGATGTCAACCCACGGCTCCGGCGTGACTCTTCCTCTGGCAAAGCTGTCTTTCAATTCCACTTTACTTATATTTTTAAGTGGAAATTATATGGTTACACAGATATCCATTAGCCCCTGATGCAGCTCAGTTGGGCAAAACACGGCCTGTGTCAGGCTTCCTAATTTTACTCAACATTAAAGTTTGGGTTTTTTTCATATACTGATCTGCTTTGTTTGTTTCCCATCTTGGAGTTTGCGGATCGGTTACCCTGTTGTTTTCTTGGACCTGTGCACGTCCAATACATGCACCTATACCAGCGCAGGCCGTTTTTCAGCGCACCATAGGAAAATGGCCCCTAAGAGCTGTAAAGAAATACTTCATGCCATCAGCCTTTAAGCTGTTTATTCGATCCTTGATCTTATCAAGATTAGATTATTGTAACATTGTTTTTGCCAGTTGTACTAAATCTCTTCTTTACTAATTACAGCTGGTTTAGAATACAGACATTTGGCTAATCTATAGCTTGAAAAGATACGATCCCGTGAAAGCTTTTTATTCCAAGCTGCACTGCCTCCTTATAGAGGCACATATACAATTTAAAGTAGAAATATCAGATTTTAAGATATTGTTAGGTGATGCTCCAACTTATCAAACTGATTTAATTGCTTAGTTCCGTGGTTCAAAAAACTCAAAACATTCAAAATACTTGTATGTTATGTTTCCCTATGGTTCATAAGTTGAAGTCTCTGAAACACTTTATTGCCTCTCTGTCCTATCACATGTTGACAATCTGGAACTACATACCTATTAATGCAAGATTTTGTAGAAATTATGTGGGGTTCCTAAAAAAAAGTTAGCCTATCTGTATTATAAATTTGTTTTATTGCGTAATGTTTTAATACTTTTTAATTATTTGTTTAATAGTACTAGCATTCCTAAATAAATTGGTCCTAGAATCTTAAAGCAGCAATCTGCCTTGAACTCATAATGTACTGGTGGAATAAAAGACTGGAATGTAATATGCAAATTTATAACATACAGAAATTTCCATTCCATTTCTCAAGGACGGCTTGTGATCCCAGCTCATCTTCAGGTATGTTCTCATTTAAATAGAACTACTTGATTTAGGATTACTGCACCTACGTTATGAAACTCTTTTCCATTGGATCTTTGGAAGGAGCTCTCGCTAAAGAATTTTGAAGCACTTCTTAAGATGTATTATTTTAAACAAGTATTTCCTGACATTGAGAGGTCCTTTTACTAAGCATCGCTGAAAAATGGCTTTTGGTAGTGTAGGTGCATGTTTTGGCCATGCGCAGGATCATGTTTTATCGCACCTGTAAAAAATGCCTTTTTTGGGGGGGTCAAAAATTGACATGTGACAAAATGAAAATTGATGCGCGTCCATTTTGGGTCACAGACCTTACCACCAGCCATTGACTTAGCGATAAAGTTTAACGCATTAACAGGGCGGTAATGGTCAACGTGCATCCAAATGCCGATTACCTCCCTTGCGCCAGAAAATAAAAATTTTTTCTGATGCCCATATTGGATGCACGTCAAAAATGAAATTACTTCCCAGGCCACGTGGTTGCTGGGTGGTAACTCAGAATTGGCGCACATAGGCGCTTACGCAGCTTAGTAAAAGGACCCCTGAATGTTTAGTGTTGGGTCTCTTCTGGTGCCTTAATAAAGAACATTTTTGATGACAATCCCTGTGTGGAAGTCTGTAATTTATCTACTCCTCTGGTTTCTTTGGACTTTCATAGAGGTTACTTTCCTGTTCCCCTTTGGACTTTTGGATTCAGCCCTACCGCAGGAGCCCACTCCCACCATGTAGCATTTCCAGAGCCAAAAATTTTACATTTTTTAGCACCAGGTTAGCATGGGAGACCTTACCACCTCAGAAATAGGACGTGGTAAGAAATCCCCCTGGAAATGGCCATGCGGCAAGTGTTACACTTACCACACTGCCATTTCCATTTTTTCAAAAAAGTCCTTTTACCGGCGACAGTAAAAGGAGGCCTCTACACCACCACAAGGGTACTTTTATCACTGCTTGGTAAAAGGACCCCATAATCCGTTACCTCCCTTCAGTCTTTTAAACTTACAGGCACTTCTTTCTGGAGGCAACAGAAGACAAAACTGTCAGTTAAATGTCAAAAATTGGCATAAATCCTCTCCACTAACCCTTTTACATTGCCCTGGACCTGAGAAAAAATGTCTTGCGTCATGCATATGTCAAAAGCCAGTGTTTCTTTCACTGCATTGAAATGGAGTGTGCAGCTCTGACTTCCATGCAAGTTAACACCCACACTTAACCCCTTCCGAGCATTGTGCGGCCACAAAACGCTTGTAAAACCTGCAGCAACCACACAGTTAGGTTCTCTGTAGCTTTCAGCATCAGCCCCTCAGTTAATGCCCACACACAGTAATATACAGGGAAAAGTCCTTAATACATAGTTTCAGCAATTGATATCAAATACTGTATCATATCAGAATAGCTGACAGCTCCAGGCGCATAATACATATCAAAAGAAATATTACCTTAGTCACTTTTTTTCATACAAAATCGTCATCCATTATTCATGAGACCTTTTGGTTACCTGTGTGCAGTTGCTCTATGACCTAGAATTTCTAAAAACAAAATCTATTTTCAGTGGCGTAGCAAGGGCGGGGCGGTGGGGGTGGTCCGCCCCGGGTGCATGCCGCTGGGGAAGTGTCGGCTCCGCTGGTTCCCTGCTCCCTCTGCCCCGGAACAGGTTACTTCCTGTTCTAGGGCAGAGGGAGCAGGGAACCAGCGGAACCGACACCCCCCCCCCCCCCCAGCAGTGTGCACACGGCAGGTAAGAATGCACTCGGGGGAGGGATGGCTTGGGTGATGCGCCGAGGGGGGGATTGATGCACCAAGGGGGGAGGTGTCATGCTGCAACCGGGGGGGGGGGGGGGTGCGCAGCGGAGAACCACCCCGGGTGGCAGCCACCCTCACTACGCCACTGTCTATTTTAATCATTACTTAAGGGGTCCCTTTACAAAGCCGTGGTAAAACGTGGCCTGGAGTAGTGTGGGTGCATCTTTTAGGCGCGCGCTGGGAAAAAGGCTATTTTTTTAATGGGCTGGGAAATGGGCCTGCGCAAATATTAAAACTAGTGTGCGCAATATTTACGGCGTAAGCCCTTACCGCCACCCATTAATATAGCAGTAAGGGCTCAAGCGCTACCCACGTGGTAACCATGCAGCGCATGCCAATGTGGGCATGCTGCTGGTTACCGTCGGAAATACCCCCACGGTAGAAATGTATTTTCTACCGCAGGATTCGGTGTACGCCAAACTAGGTATTACTGCGGGTACATGCACTACCCTGGCAGTAGTGACAATTGTGTGCAAGCTACCTGCGTTAGCCCTCCCACGCCTTTGTCAAAGGGACCCTTAGTGCTTTATTCTAACTTTTGTTCAAGTGCTTCCCTGATGTTTTGTGTGGAGAGATACCCTTGCAGTACCATTACTGGTATTGTAGTACTGTTGGAGGTAACTAAGGGGAGGGGGGAGGTGCAGGTCAAAAGGTTGTATTTCAGTTTGTTTCAGGGTTTTGTTTTTTTTTTGTATTTTGTGTTAATTTTTTTTTGTTTCAGTGCAATGCTGACAGTAATGCACACTGTTGCCAAATAATTCTCCATGTTGCTCGGATAGTGCACCCTTGTGGTAATGTGAATGAGGGCAAGGCCAGAGCCCAGATAAAGTGGAGACACACAGTGGGTTAAGGTGATACAGAAAATAATATTTTATTAAAAGGTGCCAGGTAGGGAGGGGGGACTTCCTGTTCAGTTCAGTTATGGAAGAAAATAAAACAAGCTAATGCTTAAATATAAGTATGTCCTCTTGTGGCCTGTTCCTACAGGGCCAAACATGTACTACTCTTCTCAGCAAGGCAGCACACATTGCTTGACTTTAGCATGGATACCCAGAGTTATCAGTACAATCTTAGCAAACAACATAGGCCAGCCTGCGTCCAGCTGGGTCAAAGATACAAGTGTGAAAGGTCACAAGTTGAACTTGGCCTACCTGTCACGGTTGCAGTTCACACATATATGGTGGAGGCATAGGCAGTGGGCTGTTGCTGCTTCCCTGTGAGCCTCCTTAACCTAGTTGTGCCCTGAGCATTTATATTTCCTGGACCATACCCTCTTGGCTCCACCCCTCCCCCCCTGGGGCAGCACTGAGTTTAAAGGTGGCTCTACCACTGTGACGGCGTGTCATTAATGGGGAGCGGTAGCGTTCTATAAAATCTCTCACAATGATATTGATAAATAGGATGCACCATTTGAATAGTGTGCTCTCTTTGTGCAATAATACACATTGGGGCCATTTTACTAAAGGCTTGCCACGTGGCAACTCAGAACTACCACTGGCTCAACACGGGCGCTGGCGGTAGTTCCACCCCCAACACGTGCCATTTCCTGCGCTACAGAAAATCAGAACTGATTTCAAGCACATGGGTTACCCTGTAGTAATCGGGCAGTGCCGCACGCAGCCCAATTACCACCGGGTTAGCACAGGAGCCCTAACCGCCACCTCAATGGGTGGTGGGTAAGTGCTCCCCCCCCCCCCCCCCCCCCGAAATGGCCGCATGGTCGTTTCTTTTTTTGGCCATTATACCAGCTGCAGTAAAAGGGGCCCTGGCTCGGCAAAAATGGCTGCCGCCGATAGCGCAGGGCCCCCTTTACCGCAGCTTAGTAAAAGGACCCCATTATTACATACTATTGCACAGTATTGATAACATGTTTTCTTTTCCCCTGCTGTTTCAGGTTAAAGATGACGTGAAAGAACATGAATGTGCATACCTAGCAAAACAAGTATCGCATTTCCAAACTCATGACCTTTTGTTGTACGTGATGCAACCTTCTTTTGCATGTCCATCCTTAAAAGCAACAAATCTGTGGCATCCCCTCTTCCATAATAATCAGAAGCTAAAACAGTCATGCCCCAGTATCCTGAAAGTCATAGCAGGGCATTTACACAGTGACTTCTTTAGCATCACAACTAACGCATTTTCCAGCTTTTCAGAAGTGAACCCTAGATTTCATTGTCAGTGTTCACCAATGGCTGATGGAAAAGGTCACATTTAAATTAGACTGCAGTTTAACTATGTCCCATAATATTTGTTGGCGGCAACAGTTTGTGAACAATTATGCAAAACAGTTGATTTAAATTCAGTGAACTTTGTTAATATCAGTTATTTGTCTTACTGCTGACTTGTGTGTGTTTACCAGTGTCTTTATTTTGTGACTCCTAATTTGGTCATCTCTTCTTTTCCTCCACTTACATTGTACATAGCAGATTTCATGAACCTTTTCACCCACCACAGGGTTCATATTCAGATTGTTACATGTTTTAATATATTCTTGTCATAAAAGCAGGAAAGTTTAGCCAACGTCCCTGTTTTCATACATTGAAACACTAATGTTTCTAAGGCAAGGCGCTCTTCCTTTAGTCCTTTTTTATGCCAAGGCATAATACTGGACCCAGAATATTCCTCTTAGTGCAGAAGATGCAGATGACTTGGTCTGTTTCTTTTCTTCTGTTCCATGCTTTCATCATCACAGATAGTACATTTAGGGGTCCTTTTATGGAGCTGTGGTAAAAGTGGCCTTACCATGCCCTTAACTGGGTCTTTCCTACACATTAAGGCCACTTTTACCACAGCTGGAAAATGGAGTTCGGCAGGCGGTAGTTCCAGGTTGCCATGGCAACCCTTTAGTAAAAGGGTCCCTTGTCTGCCAAAATAACATCATTGGTTTTGTGCCTACAGTGAGTGTTTTATACAAATTAGTACCAATGATATGAAGTCATCGTAAGTCAATACAATGGGACAATAAATCAAAAGCACTCCAAACACCTTTTTTTGTATACCTTTTCAGACTAAGCTTTTATTTTTCATATTACAAACCATTTTCTTTATTCACAAATCACTGTAGTGATATAAACACTAATTTCTAAAGACAGATTATACACATTTTCTGGGATTGCAGGTTTGTTTTAAACAGTTTTAAAGTCACTATATTCCACACATGGCATGTATACCTCTTCCCTCCCATAACTGGTAGAATCAGTAGTTAATTCATATATGTGAAGACATTCCCAATATATATATTTATATATATATTTATATCTATGTATATTGTATATCTATTAAAAATGTTAAACCTTCTTACATACATTTTAAAATGACATACTGGAGCGGTATAACACAAAATTCTTTTTCTGAGTCTCGACACCCTCATCCATTTGGTAGGGAATACCAAATGGCCAAGGGGATTAATGACATTATCCAACAAACAAAAACAAAACATGTGGCACAGAACCCAGTTCTCTTCAAGAGAATCAAATTATCATATACTTGTGATGTCCAAAAATATGTAATCCCCACATGATTTTATTTTTAATCTGAGGCATAACCTTGAAAAAAATAATTTTTGTTTTATGCCTTTATTTTATACAGTTAACTTTAAAAAGCGAGTTTTAATTTGCTATTACCTATTTCAAAGGGTTACTTCTTTTTTTGTAATAATGAGCCATTTGCCTGTGGAAATGTTGCATGGTTTGGGTTCTGCAAAGTATGGATTCTGTGTCCTTTCTTTTTTTCAATAGAACGTGTTTTTGTTCACCTTTTCCTTTTCTAATATAAATGCTACAATTTGTTTTTTCAAATCTTATGAAACTTTATTGATGGTTATTGTTCAATTGATCATATTGCATGCAGATATGATGACAGAGAAAAAGCCTGATCACAAACACTTTGTTTTTTTCTTTTAAGCAGAGGATTGGCAAGTTTGCAGGTTCCTAGGGGTAAGTTAATAATGTATTAATGTGTTTGCCCTGCGACATACACAGTACATATGAGGAGATGGTTATCATCAAACGGAGAACCATGATGGGACAGTCTCTGGTTGAATACCTTTGTCTTATTTCTTTATTTAAATATATATAGATATATTAAAAAAAACAAACCATGAAGACCTCTGACAAACACCCAACTTAGGATAAATTGTAAACAAGACAACATAGAAGGTGCCTGAACATATGAGCAGACAAGCTGCAATTTTCCAAGAATGCCTATCTTGGCCCATTGTGAAGGTCGCATTTGCAACCTTCTGAGTGACCAAAATCAGGTACCTTCACAAACCTATGCTTTAGGGCCTGCTTCTTTTGGTGGCGGAGGAGGTAAGATAGTGCTCTCCAAACTGGCAAATCATCCATGAGAAGGGTAGAGCTGATTGGGGGTAAGTTGTCACATATTGAATAATTGCAGCTTGCTTACACAGCAGAATCATGTGTCAAAAATACCAAGCAAATGGAAGTACCAATGTTATCTCTACTTCGTGACTGCGTTGTTCTTAAAATGCATATATAAATCTGAATATGTTTATCATGTGATTCCATAAAATACATCTGTTTCTAACAGTTGGTCTACTAGGCTAAATCTAAAGCATCATAGGCTGCATATTTCTAGAATGTAACAATTCCACTGCACAGATGTAAATTTTATACATTTTTTTTTTTACTGGTACAAAGAATTTAAAGTTCATATTACTTTCTTTTTTCTTTATGAAAAAAAGAAAAAAAAAATAGAAACAGTGCTTTATCACCTTTTCATTATTGTTTTCCCTCCCTTAATATAAAAGTCAACAATGATATCAATAATTTATTATACTGGAAGAAATATAAAAAGAATGCCTGGCAATGACCCAACTAGCAGTGTATTATTTGTATTTTTTTGCTTCTAGAATTAGTTATGATTAAATAGCTGAATACTACCTGATGGAATGCTCTAAAGGATATCTATTGGACATCATTGCATTAGGTCTTATGTACAATGGGTCAGAAGAAATACCTCTAATCGTAACGTAACCTTTGGCTTTGAACAAATAGTGAATAATTTAAGACAGTTTATACATGGTAGTTGGTGCAGTGGTATCCTCCCCCCCACCCCCATTTTTTATGTCAATGGTAATATTTTAGCCTGACTTGAGCCCACACTCCTCTCCAATAAACTAAAAAATAAATGAAAAACACAAAAGAAAATGACTACTATAGTCACCTTACACTCTTACAAAATGTGATAACCCCAACAGCTTAATATTCAGCATATATAATTCATTTACATGATATAGCATTCTTGATTGTGGCCCTAAAACAGTTTTTATTCATATCTAGCTGCTTTCTAGATCAACCACAAAAACTTCTACAGCCAACAATCAAACTACTGAACCTTCAGAAATTAAAGACCCACAATATTAAATACACAGAACAAAATATCTGAGGTATAAGATAAAAAATGTAATTTTTCTTTTAATTTATTTTTTTTTATTTTAAATTTTTAAAATTTTTATTTATTATTTTTTTTAGAGTTGCTAAAATGATGCACTACTGCATGTATTGCAATACCCAGGCCTCGGAAAGCTTCTTTTTTCCCCCACACTGGAAGGTTTTTATGGTTTTGTCATTTAGTATGGAGCAAAACGGCTGTATCCCCCTCGGTATATACTAGCCTGTAATGAAGAAAGAACGAGACCGACATCATCAGCATGGCTCCTAGTCTTGGCATCAGTCAATGGTGCAAAAGCATTCTGAAACAAAGCAATTTTATGGATTTTGTTATATTAACTTCTTTTTTTTACACACACCACGCATTTTCAATATTCTGTGTACATATTCTACCCTCCATCCTCCATGTCACAGTGTAACACAAGTTTTGATAGTTTCTTCTTTTCCTAGTTCCTCTCCCTGTAGTATGATTAAACTTATTTCTACTGAGGACCACTAAAAGTGTGAATATAATACAATTATCAAATCAGAAGAGAATTTTGCTATGCTGTTCAGAATTTTTCCATATTTAAATGCATTTTCCTCTGAAGTGTGCTTGTTCTGCTACATTCAATTGTGGCAAATCAGTCTTTGGCAAAGTATACATTCTAAAACCAGTGTTCTTCATACTGCCCTGCGGAAACTACCAGTCATCCATGTTGAAGGTTATCCAAGATAAAATACACCTGACATAATTAGGGGCATAGTTATCAACGTGGGTCACTTAAGGGCCTTTCACTAAAGTGTGGTAAGATTTGCTACTTACTCTAATCTTAAAGGCAAAAATTACAGCAATGTGTAAATATTTTATGGTAAATGCAGGGAGTATGCCCAGCATTGCCCTGCATTTACCACACAGGGCCGAATCATTCCACACAGTACTATATTACATGAAGTGCAGATAGCTTACTCTATCTAGAACTGCAGTAATGTGGTGCAGTCCAAAATCAAATAAATAAGTATAATATAGCCACATGCTGTGGCAGCACTCACACACACAAATCCCCCTCCCTTTCTGACCCCTCTGCATCCATTTACCCGACCTGACACTCTTCTGATTCAAGGTCTTGACCACACAACCCCCTAAACCCCCAGTTAGTATATTCTACACTCCTCAAATGCATAACCATCTAATCTTCCTAAATCATCCCTCCACTGGACAACACAGCTTAAACATGACCAGAGTCCTGCTCACATATACATTCTGAACCCTCTTCACTTCCTATAGCCCCCCCCCCCCCCAGACCCTATCACCTCTGGGTCTTGCCCAGAGCTGATCACTGGTGATACTGTGGGTCAGGCGGAAGCATCCCCCTTGGCTCCCATTCATCCAGCTCACAAAAAGGCTGCTATGAACCCTAGTGGCAGTCTTGTGTTACTACAGCTAGGGGTCAGCCTCAATATAGGAAGATTAGAGGGAATGAATTTGGGGGATAATCAGAGGAGTTGGGTGGACAGGAGACTGTTGGGATGGCCAAATGGATGTGTGTGGGGAGGTGAGATCAGAAGGGGATTAAGAACACTTTACCAAGGGCCATGGCAGTGCTACTGGACTGGTAGTAGCATGGCTACACTTAGTGTCTCCTTTTGACGTGGCACTAAGGGGCCCTTTTACAACATGGTGGAACTACCGCAGTGTTGGCATGCGCCAATCCAGCATTACCGCCAGCCTATCCCAGAGCCAGCGGTAGTGCTGCCCCTAGTGCGCCATTTCTGATGCAACAGAAATTACTTTTTTTTGTGCTGGGGGCTATCCGGTGATAATCAGGCAGCATTGTGGGCTGCCCAGTTACCACCGGGTTAGAGTGGGAGCCCTTACCACCTCCTAAATAGGTAGCTGTAAGGGCTCCCCCCCCCCCCCCCCAAATAGCTGCATAGTGTCACACCCATCCAGGGCCCAATTCTATATATAGCACCAAAAATTACCACGTTAGGCAAACATGCTTAAGCGTATTCTACATACCACACGTAGGATTAGGCATAGTTCATGTGACTAAATCTACGGACATCCATTTATGCCAGTGAAAAGCTGGTGTAAATCCCTGAATGTTCATTTACGCGCTCTGGCCCATACTGTATAACAAAGTGCCTTGATTTTAGAACACCCATGAAATGCCCATTTCCACGCCCCTAAGCATGCCCTTTTTTGCCTGTGCATGTTAGAATTTAGGCGCAGCACATTACAGAATATGCTTAGCAATGTACACATGTAAATTCTAATGTTTGCCAATCAGTGGTCATTATTGCTTGTTAAGAGCTGTTAACAACGCTTAAGAGCTTGTTAAAACAATTAATCTACAAGTGTAGTTATAGAACATGCCTGGATTATGAGCGGAACCACACGTAACTCTAGGCGTGCTATATAGAATCCGGGGTCAGTGTGTTAGGCACCTAGCACAGGGGCCCTTTTACGAACTGGCGGTAAGCCCGATGTTGCCAACTTTTTGGACAGCGAAGGTTTGCTGAGATGCTGTCATTGTTCTTCAGATTGTGGACCCTGAAGCAGCATTGCACATTTAAAGCAGGAGCGAAACGTTGGCCAATGCCGGTCCTGAGGATTGCCTCTAGTGGAACATGAGACCGCATGACAGACGACTGCATTAAGCTAAATTCTTTTCTCCCAAATTTTGAACTGAGTATGTTTTTGGAAAGATTTTGATGTTTGACATCCGAAGTTATTGAGAGGTGTTTTTTTGCATGGTTTTTATGATTTTTTTTGAAGAAAAACACTAAACAACACAGGAAGGTTTTTTAGCCAATGATGAGGAACAGATCATGTGCTCGCTATATAGCAGTGATGGCGACCCTTTCAGAGACCGAGTGCCCAACCAGCAACCCAAAATCTAATTATTTATCGCAACGTGTCAGTACTCATTATGGGCGGAGTCACCACATATGACTCCACCCCTATGATAGCCACACCCCTTACACCAGCCATGGCGCATATAAACAGACATCATTGAAAATATTATACTAGTATAGGAGAAAAAATAACATGATTTTCTTCCATTATAATCATTTCTGTAAGCTGTTACAGCTCCAGTACACCCAGTGCAAAATAAGACAGCAGATGTAAATTCTCAAATTGGACATATTCCAAACACTAAATGAAAATAAAATGATTTTTTCTACCTTTGTTGTCTCTGATTCTGCTGCTCTCTTAACTCCGTTTCCAGGGCTTCCTTTCCTTTCCATTTCTTTCTTTACTTTCCTCCTTTCTTCTTCATTTCTTGCCCTCCATCCATGTCCAGCCACCCTCCTCTCCCCTCCAGCCACAGATGTCCAGCCACCCTCCTCCCCTTCAGCCACCCATGTCCAGCCACCCTCCTCCCCCCTGGCCCGCCCTTCGTCCCAGCACCAGGCAGGTCGCCCTCCCACCCAGCACCCAGTAGCACCTAGCTCCAGGCCTGCCTCCCTCCCCCCAGCACCCAGTAGCTCCCAGCACCAGGTCTCCCTCCCACCCATCCACCCAGCACCAGGCCACCTACCCACCTAGCACCAGGCCACCCTCCCAGCATTAGGCCTCCCTTCTACCCATCCAGCACCCAGCACCAGGCCTACCTCCCTCCCTCCCAGCACCAGGCCTCCCTCCCATCCAGCACCCAGTAACACTCAGCACCAGGCCTGCCTCCCTCCCTTCCAGCACCCAGTAGCACCCAGCACCAGGCCTGCCTGCCTCCCTCCCTCCCAGCACCAGGCCTGCTTCCCTCCCAAACTGCCGAAGCACCAGGCCGGTCGGCCGCCCTCCTCCCTCCCCCCCACATCCCAGCACCAGCGCTTGCCCTCCCTCCCTCCCAGCACCTCCCAGTACCAGCGCTCGCCCTCCTCCTCCGAAATTGAAAAGGCGTCGGCAGCTAGCCTACAGCGAAACGCGGCATGGTATTCGCTCGGCGCGCCTTTGCTTCGCTTCTGTCTCTCAAGCTCTGGAACCAGAGCTTGAGAGACAGAAGTGAAGCAAAGTTGCACCGAGCGAAGACCATGCCGTGTTTCGCTGTAGCTGCCGATGCCTTTCAATTTCGGAGGAGGAGGGCGAGCGCTGGTACTGGGAGGTGCTGGGAGGGAGGGCGGGCGGGCAGCCTGGTGCTTCAGCGGTTTGAAAGAGGGAGTGAGGGCGGGCGGCCTGTTACTCGGAGGGAGGGACAGTGGGCGGAGCGGACTGACGGCGCGCGTGCCAAAGGAGAGGGCTCTGCGTGCCCTCTCTGGCACGCGTGCCATAGGTTCACCATCGCTGCTATATAGGTCATTTTGATCACTTGTAGCTTTTTAGACTAGTAAGTCATGAGCTCCTTGAGACTTTTCCCTTCCTGTATTGGTAATGTGCTTCATTTTCACAGATACTTGTTTGCCTCAATAGTGGGGCATTCCAAAACTGCGCACGTAAATTAATTGGCTCAACAACATTGAATATCCGGATTGAATGCCAGCAGTCAAAGCGCCACCCACCTCCAGCTGAATATCGGAGGGTATATTATATGTGATAGGAATTCTTATAAAATTGCTTGGCCAAGTACATGCATATAAGGATTAGAAGTCTGTTTACGTTTTTCTGCTGTCAATTGATCCTGATTGGAATGTTAGATCTTTTGAACATAAAATTATCTACACTAACATAACTTCAAAATTAATGTGATTGATTAGGGTATTGAGTATGGAAAGTTCTCTTAAAATTACAAAAGGACATCTACAGATGGCTCTTGGTTCCTTTTATTAAGCTGCGCTAAGAAATAGGCTTAAACATACTAATACAGGCCTTTGCCACGTGTTGAGTCCATTTCTAGTGTGACCCTCAAAAAGGGCTTTTTTTCAATTTGTTTCATTAATGGCCATATGCTAATTTTAGCATTATTACATGGCCATTTAATAACTTAGGCACTCTTTTACTAAAGGGTTGGTGCGCAGCAACAGGCTTGCCGTGCACCAAAACGGAACTACCGCGAGCAACCACAGGAGCCTGACGTGCCATTTCCGGCACTACAAAAAAAACGCTGGGTTAGTGCCGGAGCCCTTACCGCCACCTCAATGGGTAACTGCTCCTCTCCCCCCTGAAATGGCTGTGCAGCAAGTGGTTCACTTACCGCACGACCATTTCTTTTCCAGAACAACAGACAACCTTTCACCTGCTGCGATAAAAGGTTGCCTCAGCATGTAAAAACTAGCTAGTGCAGACCCCTTTTATCGCAGCTTAGTAAAAGGACCCCCTTACTGAGGAAGCACTTACTACCTGCTATTTAGGGCTCCTGCATTCTGGAAGTGCTAACAAATTATCATGGTGGTAATGTGAAAGTTGGTTAGCACATCCACTCATTCTCTGCCCCTATGCTCCCCCCCACCCCCGCAAAAACAATTACTGTGCAGTTAACATGCATAGATGACAAAACTAATGCAGAATGCTCTAGTGCGTCCCACGTTAAGCCATTTTTGCTGCGTTAGGTATGCATTATTGTCTAATGCAGCTTAGTAATAGGGCCTCTTTGTTAATTATATTACGATTTTTTCCATAATATAATGAACAAAGAGGCTATTTTACTAAGGGCTCCTTTTACTAAGGTGTGCTGAAAAATGGGCTGCGCTAGTGTATGCGTGTGTTTTTGGGCGCACACAGATCCATTTTTCGGTGCCTTTTAAAACTTTTTGCCGAAAATGGACGTGCGGCAAAATAAATTTGGCGCGTGTATATATTGGGTCTGAGACCTTACCGCCACCCATTGGCTTAGCGGTAAGGTCTGACACGGTAACCATGCGGTAATCATCTACGTGCGTAGAATGATGATTACCGCCCGGTTTCTGCTGCACACGGATGCACGTAATAAACAAAATTACCGCCCGGGCCACAACTTAGTAATAGGGCCCCTAAGAGCAGTGCTGATTCCTGGCTCCTGATTTCTTGTGCTAAGGATGTCTTTTTTGAAATTCTAGGGCAATTTAAGTTAAGTATTGAACAGAAGAAGGCAGGCTGACTGACTGACTGTCAAGGCTCAGAAGAATTTGTCACAACTCATATTAGTCTTAAGAATTACCTGCACCAAACATGGTAAATGGAAAACAAAGACTTTTTAAAAAGATTCTGTTAGACATTGTATTTGCTATTGATGGATTTAATTATCAAGATGACTAATTATTCCATTAAGGTAAGTGCTCAGCTAGGTGATACAGGCAAATTAGAAATATAATAACTTACATGTACAATGCTGCAAAGATATTAAGACATTTATCAAGTTTACTGGGAGGATTAATGTGGCGTTTTAGCTGCTGTTAGCACAAGACACAAATTCAATTAAGTAACACTGAAAGAATATACCTGGGCTGGAGAGTGGGGGAGAAAAAGCAAAGTGGGGGAGAACCAGGGCTTTTTTTGAGGGAGTACTGTACCAGCACCTTTTCCATTGTTTGCTAAAATTGACCCATGAACCCCAAGTTTTAATGAAATAACTCAGGCTCTACACACCAATTCTGCCTTGTCATAGATTCTGTGAATGGTTGCAGGGGGTGAACGAGCAAGACCCCAAAAGAAACTTGATCACTTACCATGGCACCAACGCCGTAGGTGGCTGCTGGAGCAAGTGTGTGTGGTGGTAGGGGTCTGCAGCTAAACTCGTCCGTAACTGCAATAAAAAACAGAATACTAAGAGTTAATTAATAAACAATAAAAC